>NC_142134.1:19412500-19675000 GCF_024610735.1 Ursus americanus | reverse complement strand
GTTTTTTTTTTTAATTGAGAAAGCACTATATCCTATTCTTAAAGCATTCCTTTCCTATTCTCAACTGAATCATTTCCTGCTAATATCTCAGGTAATCCAATCTGGGTTTCTTCCTCATGTTTCTTTTTTTTTTTTTTTAAGATTTTATTTATTTATTTGACAGAGAGACAGCCAGTGAGAGAGGGAACACAAGCAGGGGGAGTAGGAGAGGAAGAAGCAGGCCCCCAGCAGAGGAGCCCCATGTGGGGCTCGATCCCATAACGCCGGGATCACGCCCTGAGCCGAAGGCAGACGCTTAACGACTGAGCCACCCAGGCGCCCCCCCCCTTCCTCATGTTTCTATTTTTATTTCTTCTACACATTTGGTAAATTCCTCAAGGTAAGAATGTCTATCTCATCTTTGTGTACCCTGTACATTCAATAAATGAGAAAAATCCAATCATCAAACCTTCAAAGATCTGGCAACGATTTACAATATCCTTCTTTCAAAACAAATCACATAATTAGTCCAAACTTCTTACCAACTTTGAAAATATAATGTGACAATTATATTCACACTGATTTTGACAAAAACTGGGTCAAAACATTATCACATACCTCACCAAAACCACCAAAGTACTCCCTTATTTTCTCTTCAGGTGTATCTGGAGAAAGGCCACCAACAAAAATTTTTTTAACAGGTTCTTTTGTTTTCATGGCTTTGGCCCTTTTAGGATCAATCACCTTCCCATTCAATTTATGTTCTTTCTGATCCATGACCTAAGGAAATTGAAGGTTTTCATTTAAGTATGTATCTTAATTGAAGTTCAGATTATTAACTTACTTAATAATTATAAATATAGCTAATGCCAGGTATATGCTGACTTGCTCATAACTAAACCGTCAAATTATGGTGATATGACATCAGCTAACATAGAACAGTGTTCAAACCTAAGTGTCAGTAAGAATGGGGAGGGGAGACACAAATCTAATTAATTACTAGAAAACCATCTCGCTTTTAACTGTCAACAACATAAACATGACTGCTACTTTCCCTTAGTCCAAGAAATTTCAAAATCTATACTTCTGTTAACTTGTCACAAATCATCCTTTTAATCAGATGTCTTTAAGTCTCAGCATTTTTAAAGTTATTTTTTTCATGTACAGCCTGCCATATAGAAGGTATTCAGTAAACAATTAAAGGACTCTTCATAAAATATACTGGTTAAGAACTACAGCTCTTTCCTCATATACTGCAAAAGGGGAAATCACAAACGGGGAAATTAGTGTATCAAACTATCCACATCTTACATTATTAACCGATCAGAACACATAACACAATACCTTATCTACACTCTCCGACTCTTTAAATAGCACAAAGCCAAAACCCCTTGATCGCCCTGTGATAGGATCTAACTTCAGAGTGCAGTCTACAACTTCACCAAATTTGGAGAAGTAGTCCTTCAGATCTTTCTTTGTAGTGTCCCAGCTAAGGCCTCCTATAAACATTTTCCTGTAAAGACAAAAAGTAATATTAAAATGCTAAAAACAAATAAATAAACTTTGCCTTAAGTATCGTAACAATACCTTTCCCAAACTGCACCAATTTACTGGGCAGCTTAATAATGTCACTCTTCCTATATTACCATGTATCAAAACACCCCATTCCAGTTTTGTCAAGTTTTGCTTATTACTGCTGCATCTGCATAACTATAATAGTGAGGAAGCAGCAAATTCTTTTTTACATGTCAGAAAGATAAATGTAACCCTAATGTAAAAATACTACACGTTTAAGTCTTAAATTACAAGTCAAATATTGGTTAACCGCAAAACACAGAATTTTAGCTTCAAATTTCTCTTCCAGATCTTCATTAAACTTGCAAAAGGGCTATGCAATCCCCACTGATCACAGCAACCAGCATGTCTATGCTGAAGCTTTGTATTTAACCGTTCTCCCATTAACGAAACTCTTAGCACATAAAATGGAAAATTCTAAGTCTCACAATTAAGTTGTAAGCTAAGTTTTTTGATGTGCTAAGAGTCCTCGATAAAGACAAAAATATAAATTTAGTGAACAAAAATTACCCATTGAAGCACAATCCACTAATTAACATATGATTTATTTACAGTAGAACCTCAGTTAACCAGCAATAAAATATTTAAACCTTGAAGATGCTAAAAAATGACCGGTGGTAAGTGGAAACCACCAGAACACTTTAAGACCAAATATAAATACTCAAAAAAACAAAAACAAAACCCCTCAGGTCAAGTATTATTTTTATTGCAGCAAAATGCTACAAAGCTCAGACTTGGCAGCTCATTGCTTTTACATCTGCCCCCTCTGCCATCCCTTAGCCCACCCCAAAGAGCTTACACACAAACTCCTACCCTTTAAAGAGACAGGACTGGAGATTTTTATTTTAAGGGTAAACTGTCAGAATTTGTTATGTGAAAGCTAACAATTTTACGGGAATAAATTCACACTTGCTCAATGATTTCTCATCTTTGTAACTGTGGTAGGGATGGGGATGTGGTACTAACTTTCAGCTCCAGATAGAAATTAAAGCAGGTAACATCTCCATCTTGTGGGCTTTTAGGATATTGCCACTAAATCCAATTCTTGCAACAAGAGGCCAATCGTGTCCCTAGAATGAGATCTCGTTCTGCTTCTCCCCTAAAGATGCCAGATTAACTGAGGTGTTACTGATCTTACTATCTTACCATAGACTTGTTTTTGGTTCTGATGACAAAATGAACTCATAAGGCAAAAGAAGTCTTACTTTCAGTATATACTGTGCTTCCCATTTCAGGTTAAGTTTTCGATTAGTACATGTATCATAACGTAAAGCTGGGTCATTTATATGCTTAACTTTCAGGACTTCCTCTAATAAAATCTCCATTCTTGAAGTAACCCTAATTAACCCCTTTCTGTATTTTATATTCAAATGAACATAACAAAAACACCCATGATATTGTATAGGTAGTTTTTAACGTTTATTGCCAATTTCACGGAAAAAAGTTATTCTCAATTACATTTTCTTTCATTCAAATAATGCACTTTCTAAAATCCAATCCTTGTCACTTAAACGTATGCCTTAAAAACACTTTACTTTTATAACCTAAAGATCCAGAGCACTTCCTTCATAAATGAAAGTTCATTAGCAACATTTACCCTTTCAAGGTAAGGACACTGCTGTATTTTTAAAGATGAGAAAGAACAAACTATAAAGCAATGACCTCTTGCTCAGGTATCTGTGGCAATTCTAGAACAGAAACAATTTCAAGTAAGTTGAAATTTAACTACTGAATTACCACCTTCTGTTATTACAAAAATTTTCCATCAATAATTTAACAGTATGAAATTATTTCAGCCTGAAGAGAATACAATAACAAAAGCCTTGTTTTAAAAAGCTAAAGTCGAAGGGCAAGAATATTTTGCCTGATCAGTTCCTCATATATCAAGACAGAATTAGTTTTGATTTTATTTAACCAAGGCAAAGTTTATACTGGGTTAGTGTCCTTGATTTGAAATTATTTAAAAAACAAAATAATTACAAAGAAATAAATTATAACCCCATGAATGAGGCATGTCCTATTATTATTCACAAGCCCCAAATGTTTTCACAGCATAGAAAGTCCGTTTTCTTAAATACTGGATAAGCATACTAACTCATCAACTGGCCCAATAAAGAACTCTCTATAAAAAACTTCCCACCTTTAATACAGTCGTTAGTACAGAAGTTGTTAAATTTGCCTACTACCTTAAAGCTAAAAGGTCACTGAAGATGCTGCTTTTCCTAACAATCAAATCCCCTTTGGACGGAATATTAAAAGTCTGGTCAACTATAATTTATACATATTACACAGAATCATAACTGTTTCTCAAAAAACTAGAGCAAAATACATAGTAAAACTTCAGCTATCCAGCACCTTTAGAGAATGAGCCAAATATTCCACCTTTTTTAAAAACACTGCTGCCTTCCAATATCTCCCCAGTTGTTTTTTAACCTTCAATTATTTGGGATGAATTTTTTTTTCTACAACACATCACACACGTCTGCCTTCTTAAATACAGTAATCATGATTCAAACACTGTACAGGTCAGTCACCACTGATTTATACTAGCTACTGTAGCATGCCCAAAGGCTCTTCTGAAATGAGAGAACTATTAATACACTAAGTCCGTCTCATTTCTTAGTACTTTTAACAAGTTTTATTTTTCATTTTTGCCAGGTTAATCACCAGTTGCTGTTAAATCCACCCCGCCCCTTCCATTCTGTGGGGTGGGTAGCCAGCACCTGAACACGGGCAAATTTTGCATAAAGAAAGAACAGCCTCAGAGCAAGAGCCTAAGTGGCTCTTTGAGACAAATGCATTGCCATTTTGGCAGCCCCAAAGTGCTATAGCTTTAGCTGCTCTAACAAGGAAGGCTGCCACACAACTGATAGCCAGACAGGTAAATCCTACAATGAACACAAACTGTTCCAAATCATTCCATCCTTACTAAATGGAACATGTTAAATCCATCAAATCTTTATTCAGTAGATACACCAAGATATAATGGTAGAATAAAGTAAGAAAAGGCCTGTTATTTTTATTTTAGCCTCTCAGAACTAGCATTCTGACACGCTCTCTCAAATTATGAGATGGCATAAGATATACTTATTTTGCTTAAAGCACAGAACCTATTGTCCATCCAGATTACCTCTGCTGCCTTGAATACCAAAAGTGAATTTCAAGTTGCTGTCACTCCTGCAGAGCTGTGCTAACACTTACAATGAGGGAGACAGAACTTCAGAAAATCCTAAGCAGCCAAGGTAAAACTTAGTCACAAGACTTGTTCAAGTAGCAACAAAAATGGGCCCCTAATCCTCCAACACAAGTTTAAAATTTCATCCTTAGTTGTAAGTGAAATCAACAATCCTAATAGAAACACAGGACTTCATCTACAGTATTTTACTGATAGTTTAACTTCTTAATCCCACTACGCTATTTAGCACCCCAGAGGCAATATAGTATTCAATTTAAAACACCTACTCAACAACTGAAATCTCCTTGCTTTTAAAGGTACTGATATTACACCATATTATAATATTAAACGATGCACATAAAATTATGTAACTTGGTGCGGATGACTTTCCAAATGCTATCCAATGTCATTTAGGAATTTAGACTGTTTAGTGGAACACTCTCAAGTAAATTTAGAGGAAGCCAAACCACCTGAGTGTAAATCCTACCTCCATCATGTATTAACTGTATGACCCTCAGGAAAACAAAAGCCCAAGACTGTTTCCTCATCTGTAAATGAGAGGACGAAGGGCCTATTTCATGAATCTTCAGTAAGGTTTAAATGAGCAAACACAGGGGTGCTGACGGGCTCAGTCGACAGACCATGAGACTCCTGAAATCAGAGCTGAGTTCAAGCCCCACATTGGGCATGGACCTTACTTTAAAAAAATAATAATAATAAAATAAAGGAGCAAATACACTTAAAAGGCACAGAACATAGTCTGGAATTTCCCAAGTGCTCAATAAAAAATTATTTAGAAGGGGTAGAGAACAATTTAAATATAATTTAACAGAGCAATGTTTTCATTTACTCATTACCTTAATTTTTAAAAAATCTGCATGGGCTCTATGAAGTCATCAACATTAAGAGGAAAAAGCCAGAATGAGGTCTTATGTAAATGGATATGAAGATTGTAGATATAGACTTAACCCAAAACGTTTAAATATCCTATGTAAAAAATACAGACTAGAAATTAGTTGCCTAAAAAAAAATCTTAAATAAATGTAGTTAAAAAACCATCTCAGTGACTTGTCTATACTCCACGTAAATGCCAGTATTTAGCAAGGAATTTCAAAATATAAAAGGTAATACATATGGAGCAGTGCTGGCTGATGAAAATGTTGATGTAATACTCCTGTTTTTTTCATACCCAAAGAAACTTATTCTCTGTATTACTGAGATCACTAGATTTAATACTCCAAAAGTCAACAGTTTTTTATTTAAAGATACTTCTAAGAAGGCTCTACTGTGAAAAACCTTACTCAAGGTAAAATGATAAACACCATTTACACTCCCTCCCTATTTTGAAATAGGGCCAAAATAATATTCTGTAACTTTCAAACACTTCCTGACAACTCATTATTTTCCATATGTGGTTTCATAACAAGTTCTGACAGTTTAAAAAAAAAAAAACAATGTCAATCTGATATATATTTCAAGTACATAACATGACTGGCCAATCACTGTCACTGCTTTCAGAGTAACTTTCAAGCATATCACTAACGCGTTTTAAATTTTCGGTATTTTATTGTTAAAATTGTTCCTTTAAAATCCTGAAATGACAAAATACAAGGGAAATCCCACCAACACATATAAAATCATTATTTTTCCTTAAAAAGTACAGATTTATTTATTGGGATTTTTTTTTGGTGCAGAAAGGTGGTTTTGTTAAAGCACAGGACAGGACCTGTGGGCAGAAAGAGCTGCCAGAAAGTATAGATTTACTTTAAAGTTAGGTAACTACCTATAACGGGAGGCAGGAGTTACTTTTTTACAACTAGATAGTACCACATGGTAGGGTAATCATTTCAGAATCTGTACAAAAAATACCTTCCCAAAACAAACTGACAAACTTTTAACAAGTCAATAAAGATTAACTCCTCTAACCTAGCATATTAAATCTCATTACTACTTCATACTTTAGAATGAACCTAAATGACTAAAAATGATAATTAGGTTGAAAACATATTAGCTAATAAGATGACAGGTTTTAAGTAAACTTTAAATGTTTAACCCAAAAATCTCCCCCTTTTCCTTTCATTCCATGGAAGGAATGACTTCCTGTATTTTCACTTTTAAAATAAACTCTCTATCAGCTTTAGAAGGTAAACTCCCATCTACCTAAAGGTTAAGGAATGGGGTTTCCTTAACCTAGAGATTAAGGTTCTGGTTAACTGAGATTACTACACACTAACAATTCTGTAGTCTTCTATTGGAAATCAATTTAGATACGAACACTAAACTCAGAAAATAATTTTCACCATTCTTGATATAATTTTAGACTCTTCCAATGCTTTAAAATCACATTACTTTTTAACAGTAAAAAGGAAAAATTACAGAAGATTGATTCCATAACATTGCCTATTGGTTGCTTTCTGAGTGTACTTGCTGATAGTTTTTCCTCTATCTTTCTTACAAGACTAAAGGGAGAGAGGGAAAATTTCCTAGCTGTTTGAACTGTGTGGTAGTTTCAAGTCTGGATAAGCAGGAGTTTACAGGACATGACCCAATACTTACAACCACCACCCTGGTTACTGGCCAAACACTACCAGCATTACAAGTTTCCCCACCCCCAAATAATCTTAAATGTCTAGCTCCAATATACAATTTAATACTCCAGAAACTAAAACATGCTTACCTTTACTCCACAGGAGTAAATCACTGGCAGTATCAACTATTAAGGCACCGGATAAACACACACAAGCTATGAAAGCAGGCTATGTAGTCAATCTTCCTGTGGTGAGCATTGTTTCCAACACATAGATCAGCAAACCAAGTAACAAACATGTTATATTACCTGAGACCACACTGTTGGAAGTGAAGTAACAGAAACAGATCCCACGCTTCCAGCATCCAGTTCAGTGCCCTATCTACTAAAACGTTGAAGCAGAACTAAAGTCAAATCTTGGACTAACAGAAGTTGTTTCACTCCATTTGTCAATCTGCACACACACTTGAGGTGCACAGCTTTAAGTGGAATAGGAAAAAGGTTATTATTCTATTCCTTTTTAAATGCTTTCAAGCATAGCACATATTGCTTGAAGACTCAAACTAATCATCCTCTATATTGGCCACAAATCACACACCCCAATAGTAGGTTCAAAACTTTCTTAAATTAGAGCAGCCTTACAGAGGACAGAATACCCAGGCAATATTAAAAATACACATTAAACATACTTAGTTTATAGAAGTCACATGACTTGGAGGAAAAAAACCCAGGCTTCAGGCCAAGTAGATTTATCTCAAAAGGCAGCACTGAAAAAAACCACAATGATTTTCTCCAATTCCAAACCCTTAAGGTCAGGTGATTTTGTATCTTCCATAATTTGAAATGAAAAGAATACTCCTCTACCCTTATAAGTTCATCATCTTGAGACTTGGGAGCATCAATTTCAGCAATTTTAATACTAGAAACTTGTTAAAGGTTCCAAAGAACACTAAAATTCAGACCATCCACTCAGGGTCTCAACTTACAATAAACCCAACTTTACTGAATTGAAGACCAGTAAATTAGGTATGAGACTGCTTTAAAAGTTAACTGTTTTATAAAGCAACTTTCAGAATGCCCCAAAAGCACTAGGGTGTACATTATAATCTCAAATATTTAAAACAAAAACGTGTACGCCCATTTCTTAAAAATCAGAGAGCAGTCGACAGCAAAATTAATTTACAAAATTCCCAAACAGGAAGAAATCCCATGAGCTTAGACACTAATGGTCATAGGTCCAGATCTACTGCCCTGTTATTAGACAAGGAGTACTCCTGTACTTTGGCTGATAACTGAACGGAATTATTTTGCTTCCTGCCAAATCCAATGCAGGCAAGTCAATGTACCTACCTTATAAAACTGTCTGAAAGCTAACAGTATTATAGTTTTCCACTTATCTTGATACTTAACTCTCCTCCAGGTAGCTCTGCTACATGGCATGTGTATTTTGCCCCACACAAAGTAACTTTAAGTTACCTATCCTAAAAGAACTGCAGCCCTGTAAAGAACATGAACCCACACAAAAATAGGAAATTCCAGCGCAACTGCTTACAAGTAAAAACCAGGGATGTTAAAGTTGGAAAGATTAAAATGAGATGATCTCAGGAAAGTATTTTATTATGGAAATGAATAAATTATTCCAAAGGTCTGAAATGTGGAAACATCCACAAACAGATATAATAGGCATGCCCTCCTAAGAATAGCTGTTTATTCTTATATTCACCATAAAAAAAACCTTGAGTGCACAACAAACTCATTTTTAAAATTTTAAGGATCATATTGTAGTAACTTTATTCTCAAATTAAAATTGTAAAAAGGAATGCATACAGAAATGTGTTTAACCCATCAATTTGGATGATTTTATATCTAGTAAAGCCAGTCTTATCCTCATTCCTGAGACTATTATGAAACTGCTGCACAGTCTCTCTCAAACTGGGAGTCAGAGAAAGGAACAGATAGAGTGACAAGTGCACACACCAAAAAGAAAAACAAGAGTATCTGTAACAGGACGAGGCTAGGTGATTAAGCAGTAATTTTATAAAGTCAAATATTACACCGTAAAAACAAAAACATTATTTGTTAAATGTAAACTTAAAATAAACCTCAGTTAAATCCTGTTTTCAGAAAAATGAAAATAGGTCATATTCTAAAATGTTCACTAACTATAAATATTTAATTGTCCACTTTTCCTAAGAGGTCATTCAAAAAACTTGTAAGCTTACATTATTGGGTAGCAGGGCAAGAATAATTCTTACAAGAATCATAGCAGTGATCTCAAACCTAAGTTTATGGTCCTTTTTAATCACTGAAAATAACTGCTTACATAAGATTTGAAACATGTAATATAGTAAAAAAGTCAGGTATAGTGACAGTTTAATCTTCTTTAGTTTGCCACGATTAGCTGGCAGTGAAAATGAACTATCACAGTGCCAAATGGATTAATTTTCATCAAAAACATTTTATTCTGTATGTCAATCTCTGACCCCAGTCTTTTTACTTTTCCCTTTTGCCTATTTCCAGTCAGCTTTATCTGCAATATAAAACCAGACAGATTTCAACGGAGGAGAATACAGTAGTAAGTGAAGCTCGTGTAAAATTTAAATATTATCCCAATTGGGCCCTTAAAATAGAATGTAGTTTGTATAGCTAAGTCAACTTTCTACAAATTATTGACCCTCTAAACTCCAGTGATGGTGGACAAACTCCTGGAAAACTCAAAATCAATCCTAAAAGCAGAAAGACTGACATTTAGGGGAAGGGGAAGGATAAAAAGAACAATAATCTACCATTCTTCCACGGAGAAGTCATGCAATTTCAGGTACATGTGAACCAACTGTAATTAACATTCCAAACAAATCGCACAGAAAATAAAAAATCTGATAAGAGCTGTAGCGAAAAACCACATCAGCCCGCCTCTGAATAGTACATATCCAATTGTTATTAAAGTTCTACTTACAAATATGGTTGAAGATAAAATACATTTTTCCATAATACACACACACAACACTACTTTAAAAATTGTTTTACTTTTCACATATCCAGAATATTTCGGTAGAGCATGCAAGACATTTTAAACACACAAGATTTTATATCAAGTAACCTTCATATTTAACATTAAACTTAGAATTCCAACAAAAATATGTCTTAACAAAAAAATCAAATTTGAAATTATGGTATTATTTTTTGTTCAAAAATATCAGTATTACTAATTATACTGTTTTAATTAACCAAACCACAATTACATGCATTACCACAGACCAAAGACCATATAATGGCATTAATTTTGCCCAAAGATCACACACGATGCCTATAAAGATTTTATATCCCAGGCACAAGATATCCTACTGTACTATGTCTAGAATTTCCTGGGGGATCAATGGGCAACTAATCAATACACAGCCTCTGCATGTTATGACTACTGAAACCTTTATAATACAGAAATAAAATTTAAAAGTTTTACCATTCTTCCCGCTGTGCCGTCGCTGCTTCAGAGTGTCGTGGGGAGGAGTTTGAATGGCTAGGGAATTAACAACCGGTACAGCAACCAATCAAAATTCTAGTTTTAGTTTTTGACATTGTTAGGGCTAAAAACTTTAATTCATTTACACTTCAGTTCAACAGTAGGTAACTACAAGGGTAGCAGCTTTGTGATTTGAAAAATCAGGGCTAAAGCCTGCCCCAAACAGCAAGTTATACAATTAATCATTTTGGTGCCTCTGTCCAAAGAACAGAATTCAGAAAATAAAAACCAAAATGTTAAGGGCTTAAGTTTCCAAATATTTAACTTATTCCTTTCTTAAACTATATGTAATTCAAAATTAAGTAAATTCAGTTTCCCATCCCACCTCCATTCTCCCAAAACCAGCACAATCAGCCTGACACGTCTGCCTGGGCTGAGATTAAACTCGACATTCTGAAGTGCTGCTTCTCTTTCCCACCCTCCAAATCTTGTGCTTTTTCCCAATAAAGGAAATCATGTTTTCTAATACTGGATGGATTAAAGTGACATTTTATTGCTTATTTTTCCCCCACACCTTTCTCCTTGTTATACTGAAATAAAAATCACAGACACATCCCCCCATAACAAAAGGGAATAGATGCGTTAACCCAAGATCAGCGGTCAGTAACGGGAGTAAGAAAACCTAACCAAGAGCCTCGATTTAGTCCCTCCTGGTAACTCCTGTATTATGCTCCCGCTCCCAAATGCTGCATTCTAACATATCACATGCAGCTTAAATAATATACACAACTCATTCCAATTGGAGGGAACAAGTCAGTACTTTAAAAACTGCAACAACAACAAAAAAAATCATGCCATAGCACAATAAACGATTTGTTCATTTTACGAAAGAAGGCTGGTGGGCCTCCTTCAACAGTGGGTAAGAGAGCGGGAAGGAGAAATCAAGAGAGACCAAAAAAGGATCCTGGGATGGGGTGTAAAAAAATGGAAACTGCACATAAAAAGTAAGGTTACAATCTGTATGAACAGTTGAAGAACCCAATAGCTGAGGGCGCGAAAAGGGTACGCGGTTAGAATAACTCCGCGGGGTGGGGGAAGGGCAGCCAGCAAGCTGAAGGTAGAAACAGCTCCACAGTCAAGTGCAGGCCCCGCCGACAAGGAACTTAACGAAAGCTCATGGAGCAAAACGAACGTACCAACAAGAGATTCAGGGAATATCACCAGGCCCAGTATGTTCCGTAAGCTGAAAAGCAGGGCCTAAATACGCAAGCCGTTGTTCGACAGTGTATTGTGGAAAAAGAAATTGAGAACAAACTTATCCGAAATACAAAATACATTCGGCCTGAAGCCGAGGGGGGAGGAGCAGAGTGGGCAGCTTACAGGTTCCCCAAAGCATGTGCCTATAAAGAATCGCAGCACCTCGGGATGCTAAAGTGGACGACCCATTCAAACCTTAGCTGTCCCGGCATAAAACCTTCTGTGTCTATCTTTATGCCTGGGACTTTAATAAACAAGGAAGGAAGGGGACAGCGGAGCAAGAAAAAAGGTACCCCTAGACGGGCGGGAAAAAATCCTGGCGGCTAAGTCGGTGGGAGGAGACCCAAGGCGAGGGAGGGAAGGAGGGCGGGCCAGGGAGCAGCATGGTGACGGCTAAAGGTGGAAACGTGTGTGATGGGGGAGGGGGCGATAAGCAGTCAGGGGGAGAAGGAAATGAAAGCCCTGGGGAACCCAGCGTAGAGAAGGGGAGACTGTGCAAGGAGACTGCATGGTGGGCTGGAGGGCGGGCAGAGAGCGGGAACGAGGCCTAATGGCGGGGGATAGGGAGGGGGAGGGGGGAACGAGTTGGGCCTGACTATCCCGGGTCGCCTCTTACTCACCCTTCATCCTCCTCGTTCTTACTGGCATCGATCTTCGCCCCTTCCGACTCGGCGGTGCCCCCTTCGGTGCCTCCAGCCGCGGTTCCGCCCCCGGTCCCGGCTCCACTTCCCGCCGCCGCCGCTGCCCCCTGCGCCGCCGCCACCATGGCTCCCTCTTGCTCGCCCGCCGAGCCGCCTACCGCCGCCGTTGCCGCCGCCGCCGCCCCGTCCCCGCCGAACTGCTCCTCCGACATAGTGCTACTGCCTCCGCCGCCGCCGAGACTACACCCGCCGCTGCCGCGAACCGAAACTAGCAGCAAAGTAATCCCCGCCGCTGCCGCGCGCCCACTCTACCGCGCGAAGCACACAACAAGACAGAGAAGGCGCGCGCGGCTGCAAAGGCTCCTGTGCCTCTCCCTGGCCTGCCCCCCTCGCCTCCCACACTCGCGCAGCGCGCACTCCCGCTCTCTCTAGCTGCACTAAAAAAGAATAAGCAGCAGCGGCGGCCGCTCTTGCCTCCTCCTCGCTTTAATGGCGCCGCCGCGGACCACCTAAAATGGCCGACGGAAGAACGGCGCGTCCCGGTCACGTGACGCGAGAGCGCGCCCTTTGCGCCTCCCCGCCCCCTCTACCGCTAGCTTTTTTTCCTCTTCCTCCTCGGTCCCGCCCTCTCGTTCCCTTTTATACCTTCCTCTCTCGCGCCGCGGCGCACAGCGTGGGGCCTTTAAAAGGAACCGGAAATTGCGTTTGGTAAGACGGCCGCGCGGGGACCATCGAGAACAAGGAACGCTGTTTCGAAGATGCAGCTAGAGGGGCCCCTTCTTTCGCCCCCGCCCTTCCGAGGGTTCCTGGAGTTGGCCCACCCACTCGTCCGCCGGCAGTTGCCGGCGGCAGCAGGGGCGTCGGGCTGGGATGTGGTAGCGCCTCCCAGAATGGGACTGTGCCCCGTGCGCCTGAGGCGTAGGTGTGGGGGAGGGTGGAGACGCACAGCCAGCTGCTCCTTGAGTCTAGTAGTGCACAACCTGGGGAAGGAGGCTACCGGGGGTTGTAGCCCCATGACACTGGCTCTGCCCACCGCGGCACCTGGACACGCCGGGCTCGCCGTCCGCCGAGCGGTGCGCGTGCACGGACTGCCGCAGCTCCTTCGCCCGCGGTAGTCGTCGCGACCGGGTGACATTGAGGTTTCCCCGGCTGCCGTCACCAGGTTTCGCTACCCCAGGCCGGCAGGCTGAGGCTGCTGACGATTCGTTTTTTTCCTTTTAAATTTGCTTTCCAAGTAAGAGTTTTGCCTGCTTTTCTCCTGAATTTTTTCGTCAAAAGAAGCAGGTAACTGGCATATTTTAAAGATCAGGGATTGTTTTGTTTTGCCTGATTCGTTTGAAGATCCTAAAACTTAGCATAGTTCTTTGAAAATACTGAATTGGGAAGTGTGTTAGGTCAACCAAAGGTTCATTTAATTTCATGTTTTTTAGTCCTTATATTAAATAGAATATATAAATGCTGTGAATCATCTTTACAAAGGTTTTGAGCTTGTTGTGTTTTGGGATTTGGTTTTTAAAAGAACCGCTAAGCGTTTCATGCACGGTAACAGTAAAGTTCTTTAATAGACCTATTAAAAATCCTGAATGTCATGGCTGGAACCTGGCTTATTCGGGCTTTGAGATTTGCAGCTTCCTGCAGTACATCTCGAAGAAAATGAAGTTTTTACATTCTTCTTTAGTCAACAAGTAATTATTTGGTGGTTTAGTGTGTGCCCGGGCACCGGGGAAACAGACTAGTGCAAAATACAGCAAAGAACTCTTATGGAATAAATATTTTTTCACTATATAATTAAATAAATGTATTAATTGGACATTATCTAAAAATCTGAAGATGATTAAAAATACCTAATTTTTTTAAGCTAGCAGAATTTGCATTAGAGAGTAATTAAAGTTCAAGAATACAGATCAGATTCTGAAAATGTCTTAAAATCTTAACCGAGTTCTTAAACAGGCAATGCCAAGAACATATCTTAGATCAAGTGGTAGTGACTTCAGGTTTGTCTCCATCTGTCAAAACAGTAGCCTGGGAGAAAGTGAGTATTGGGCTCAAACCAGTATTCCAATTTAGAGGCAACGAGGAGGTCTCTTGAATATTTTCTGTCTTTAAGAGAGCATTCTTGAGGCACATGGGTGGCTCAGTTGGTTGAGTGTGGGACACTTGGTTTCTGCTCAGGTTACAATCTCAGGGTCTTAAGATCTAGCCCAGCGTCAGGCTCTGGGCTCAGCGGGGAGCCTGCTTGAGATTCTCTTCCTCTCCCTCTGACCCTCCCCCCCACAACGCAGCATGAGCGAGAGAGCGTTATTTTCCTTTTAAGACAGCTGTAGGGGCTCCTGGGTGGCTCAGTCGATTAAGTGTCTGCCTTCAGCTCAGGTCATGATCTCAGGGTTCTGGGATCCAACCCCGCATCGAACTCTGCTCAGCGGGGAGCCTGCTTCTCCCTATCTACTCCTTGTGCTCTCTGTCAAAAAAATAAAATCTTAAAAAAAGAAAAAAAATAGCTTTAGACATGCCCACCTTTTGGTAATAGGCTTTCCCCAAAGGTTCATTTTAATTCACATGTAGCCCAGTAGCTTCTTGGAATTTATATTGAAAATTTCAGAAAACCTTGGAATGGTTTTAAAGCTAGCACCTTTACTATAGCTATGTGGGCATGTATAATGTCGTATCACTTATATTCTTACTTATGGTCCTAATCTGAGCATTCTATGCTCCTACATTCACCCAGCATTCCTCTTAGAACTCACTTCAACCTTAATTCTTTTCACATTCCTCATCTACCTAGTAAACTTCTATTCATCCTTCGAAAACCCAATCCAGTGTTACTACTTCTGTGAAGCCTTCCCAGACTCTCTGAAGCAGATTTAATCAGCCAGTCTCATAGCCTTTTATGCTTACTTCTGTTAGTCTTTTTTTTTTTTAAAGATTTTATTTTTTTGAGAGAGCACAAGCCCGAGGAGAGGGAGAGGGAGAAGCAGACTGCCTGCTGAGCGGGGAGACTGACACAGGGCTCTATCCCAGGACCCCAAGATCATGACCTGAGCTGAAGTCAGGCACTTAACTTACTGAGCCATCCAGGTGCCCCCTTACTTCTGTTATTCTAAATACGTGGTTACACTAGACCATGAATTCCTTGAGAGCAAAGATACCTTTTGTGTATGCTCCGTACCTCACACATACATACACATAACAGACACTCAGTAATTTCTAGTTGAATAATTGAATGGCAAGGGGCGCCTGGGTGGCACAGCGGTTAAGCGTCTGCCTTCGGCTCAGGGCGTGATCCCGGCGTTGTGGGATCGAGCCCCACATCAGGCTCCTCCGCTATGAGCCTGCTTCTTCCTCTCCCACTCCCCCTGCTTGTGTTCCCTCTCTCGCTGGCTGTCTCTGTCTCTGTCAAATAAATAAATAAAATCTTAAAAAAAAAATAATTGAATGGCAAAATACTACATTATTTTCAACTAGCTAGATTCAGGGCCTCTTAGGCAAACTAGGTGTGCTTCCAGGGACTTAAAAGGCTTCTTTCCCCACCATCCCACTTCATCTCAGGCATAAAAACCACTTGCTGATGCATGAAATTCCTTTAAAAGGTAAAAACCTTACTGCACATTCATAAGAATGTAGTGTTTAGGGCACCTGGCTGGCTCGGTTGGGCATCTGCCTTCGGCTGAGGTCATGATCTCGGAGTCCCACATCAGGCTTCCTGCTCAGTAGACAGTCTGCTTCTCCCTCTGCCCCGCACCCTACGCTCGTGCTGTCTCTCCCACTCTCTCTCTCAAATAAATAAGTAAAATCTTAAAAAAAAAAATGTATTTAAGTGGCTGAAGACTATATAGAAGACTGGCTCAAACCACTGTAAGGAAGCAGGATTTTCTCTCGTGTCCATGACATCAAATATTCCATTGCTTCAGGTTCCCAGTGCGTTTCAGATAACACACTGAAATATTGGATCCTCTTTGAGTTCTGCCTTTGTGAAGCAATAACTGCAGAAAAAAAAAAGAGTACTTGTAAAAGGGCAAACAAGTTCATTTGAATTTTAAACTGGAATCACTTTTATCCAGAACAAGATGTACGCAAATAAGAGTCACAGTTTAAATCTGCTAAATACACTCTACAGATGGGGCAAGCATATCCTATGCTCACATTTTTAAAAGTGGAACATGTATTCCGTTTGGCAACCTAGAATAAACTGTCCAGAAGAAACAGGAAGTACCCATTTCCTATCCAAGATTCTCATACTTGTGCCTCTTCTACAACCATGTTAAATAGCCGTTTACTGACTTGCAGAACACCCTCAGTAAGATTCAAGCATTTCATTGAAGAATTAACTTGTGATTTTAGGTGAAGTACCCAGTTGCCCAAACGGAATATTCTCTATCACCAGTCCTGTTGTCAGGAAGCTCACCCTTCACTTAGAGAATGTAGAGCCGCCCCCCACCCCCGTGAACGTTCAGATTTTACTTCAGCAAATCTCTTGTAGAATCTTGAGTTATGCTTAACCACAGAGGTGTCAATAGAATGCCTTTAGACTCAATGAAAGGAAACTTAGCTCAAGGATTTCAACAGTAAGGAAATTCAGTCATCTCATTCCAGGTCTACATATCCAACATGATGTCTCCACTTGGCTATCCCACAAATATCTCAACCTTTAGATGTTCAAAACTGAACTCCACCTTCCTATCAACTTCTTTAGTCTTCCTCTTCTTAGTAAATGACATCTCCACTCACCCATGTTCTCCTGGCAAAAATCAGGGAGTCCTCTGTACCACCCCCTCCCAAACCCCTCACATCCAATCAATTACCAACTCCTACTTCCAGAATATGTCTTGATTCATCTAAACGCTTCCTAGAAAATAAATAGTGGTGTTATTCCTAGTTAGATGTATTCACATTCAACCATGCAGCACATGGCACAGGTACCTTTCTGGTGCTGGGAATATAACTGACCAAAATAGCAAGGTCTTTGATCTCAAGAAGCTGACATTCTAGTAAGAGAAAGAAACAATAGACAAAATATGTAATAGATCATGACTGGAAGGAAAAGAGTAACAGGCTATAGCTGGAGTATGTGCTATTTTAAGTAGGTTCGTCTGAAAAGACTTCAAGGAGGTAAGTTTTTGAGTAGAACCCTCAAGGAATTGAGGGAGAAAACCATACACATAGCTTAGGGAAGACTTTGACAGGGCAAAGACAGGAGTGTCCTTGACTCTTAATGAATGATGGAGTCCAGTGTAGCTGAATAGAGTGAAGGAGAGAAAGTATAATAGATTATACCTGTGAGGTATCCAGCAGCAAGTTCAACCAGGGCCTTGTAAGCTGCAGTTAGCATTTTGCTTTTATTTTATTTTTTAAGATTTTATTTGTCAGAGAGAAACAGGGCACTACCAGGGGGAGTGGCAGGCAGAGGGAGAAGCAGGCTCTCCACTGAGCAGGGAGCCTCATACAGGATCCCAAGACCCTGGGATCATGATCTGAGCTGAAGGCAGACGCTTAACCAACTGAGCCACTCAGGTGTCCTGCATTTTTCTTTTATTTTAAATGTGAGGAGAAACTATTGGAGGTTTTGAGCCAGGGAAAAACCTGACCTGACTTAAATGTTAAGTGGCCAGAATAATCCAGATCATTCTGGATGTTGTATGGACAGTGGACTGAGGGAGGGTGTCGGGGAGATGAATTAGAAAGCCACTGTCATGAGGTCTCTCATGGTTGATTTCTTCTGGCAAGAGGCAAATCTACAAATAGGGTGTTATTTACATGTGGTCATAGGACTTTTTTTTTTTTTTTTTGGAATGATGTTTTCAACAAAGAAAATCATGCTCTAAAATTGCTCAACATCACTTATTGTCAGGGAAATGCAAACCAAAACACAATGAGATATCACCTCATACCTGTCAGAAGGGCTAAAATAAAAAACAAAAGAAACAAGTGTTGGTGAGGATGTAGAGAAAAAAAATCCTTGTGCACTGTTGGCGGGAATGCAAACTGGTATAGCCCCTGTAGGAAACATTATGGAGTTCCTTAAAAAGTAAAAAATAGAACTACCATATGATTTGGTAATTCCGCTACTGAGTACCCAAAGAATATGAAAACACTAATTTGAAAAATAAATGCACCCGTATGTTTATAGCAGCATTATTTTTATTATTTGCAATAGCCAAATTATGGAAGCAGCCCAAGTGTCTATTGATTGATAGATGAATAAAGAATATGTGATATATATTTCATATATTTTTATATATATGGAATATTACTCTGCCATAAAAAAGTATGAAATCTTGTCATTTCCAACAACATGGGTAGAGCTAGAAAGTATAATGCTAAGCCGAATAAGTCAGAGAAACACAAATACCATATGATTTCAGTTATGTGCAACTTAAGAAACAAATGAACAAAGGGCAAAAAAAGAGACAAACGAAGAAACAGACTCGTAATTATAGAGAACAAAGTGATGCTTACCAGAGGGAAGATGGGGAGGGAATGGGTGAAACAGATGGAGGGGATTAAGAGTACATTTATTGTGATGAGCACTGAGTAATGTATAGAATTGCTGAATTACTTATTGTACACCTGAAACCAATATATGTTAACTATACTGGATTTAAAATAAAATTTAAAAAACAAAAGAAAGAAAAACATGCTCTAATCATTAAAAATAAAATAAGAATTGGATTATTACTGATAACATTTGCAGTAAAGAATAAGACCAGCATTTTCATTACATTTGGTATTTTTTTTCTTCTTTTTCTCCCCCTTTCTGCAGCTCTGGGATGGAATTTTGGTTAGTTGCTGCAGTTAGGTTTTATCCAGAGCCTTTTCATAATCCTGCCTCAGGCATTGCAATAAGTACAATATTTTTTTAAGTTTATTTTTTTTTAGTAATCTCTACATCCAATATGGGGCCCAAACTCAGGACGCTGAGATGAAGAGTCACATGCTCTTCCGACTGAGCCCACCAGGTGCCCCAAAAAGTACAATATTTTGACTTGAACTGAGTTCTGGCATCATGGATACTCCAGACTTCTCTCTTTTCCCAGGCACCAAGGCTGAAGCCAAATAGTATCAGGTTTTGCCTCATAACATACTTTTGAGGTTGTTTTAGCTGCTACTTTTATGATTGTCCTACTTGGTTTGTAGAAGTTAGAGTTCAAGAGAATACTTACTGAAAACATAATCAGAAAAATTCAAGTTTTCAAATTAAGGTTCAACTAAGAACTATTGAAACCTCAAAAAAAAAGTGTAAGAGCATATCTCTTGTTTGGGGGCAATGTTGAGCCTTTTGCTTTGTTGCAGTGGCTCTGAGTTATTTGCTATCCCTCACTCCATACAAGCTGCATAAGAATAATTGCTTCTTTATAACAGGGCTGAGAGTTCTCAGGTGCTCAGACTCAGTACAATTGCTCAAAAGTCACACTTTAAAAGTAGTGACACATAATCAAAAGTCCCTCTGGCCATAGGAGGAGGGGTTTATTCTATTTAACTGGTTCATGACCTTGCTGTTTTGGCTACTGTGGTAGACATTTAGGGTTGGAGCTCCCTAACATCAGTTTTCCCTTCTCAAGTCAGCTAATCAGAATGAACCCATCGTTTCCCTTGGTCACATCACTGGTTTGGGAAGGGCATAGGGCCTGAGTCATCCAATTGTTTTAAAGAACTTTCTTTTGATGTTTGAGTGAAGAAATACTCTCCTACCCACTGCTCATTCATAATCTGAGAAGTACATAGCTGAGGGAACCACTGACATCCATTTTGCAACAATAAGGTGCCTGTAAAGATAGGTATCAGAGAGCAATGAAGAGTTGCCAAGGATGGGGGGACTGGATACCAGGTCCTGGTCATGTTCTTTGAGCGACCAGATCAGTTTCCACTTACAGCTATCCCTATCTCTAGACTTAGTTATGTGACTCAATAAATTCTCTTTATCATTTAAGTCAGTTTAACTTGCCAGTTTATTTCTCAAAATCAAAAGTATTCTAACTATGCTGAATTGTTGGTTGTCAACTTTGCATTACTACCACCCACTTGTACTATCTGCATTGCAAAAGAGAAGCTAGGACCATTTCCCAGAATCCCCTGCCCTTTATGGTTCTGAGTTAGAGTTTGCCAAAGAGAGGTACGCACAGTAGATAGGAAAGGCAGAGAAAAGAAGCTTTCACTCTCAGGAGGTTGTGGCAGCTTCACAGACTTCTCTTCTCCCAGGAGACTGGCAGTTTTCAGCTTCTCAGATCTCACCACAAGCTCTTGCTTTGCACTTACAGCAGCAAAACACAATGGCTTCTCAGACTTTGGTGCAAACTTCTGCCTTGTAGTTAGGGGGCCATAAACAGCAGCTTCTTCGTGTCCTCTACAAGTTCTGGCATCTTGTATCTCTCCATGAATTCTGGCTTCCTCCTCTGCTCCAACGCTTCAATCCATCAGTGAGTGTTCTCTAATCCTTCGCCTGCAGCTCCCAGTCCTTCACGCCTCCAGCTTCTGCTACAGTCAACTAACCCTCAGTTCCTACACTACATCTTTTTGTGCCAGAAAACTTGCAGGGGCTTTGCTTTCTTCACTACATTTAGTGATTAGTAATAGAAATGGTTTCCAAGACATACAGAACTTTAAGGATTGGAATTGATTCTCTGATCCCATTAGATTTAAAGGACCCCATTACCAGTGATAATAGCATTCGTAGTTTACAGCATACAGTGGCAAATGGCTAATTTATTATCCCCTTGGATGACCAAGAAATTGCTGCAATAGGATAACATAGTGGAAATAAAGGGTACAAGGACTGTAGAGTGGTTTGGCTATATCAAATTACACTGGAGAGTTTAGAGAAAGAAAATGATAAGCTCAGGGTTTGGAATTCCCACTTCAAAGTCTGGATAAAGAACCAGAAAGATTCTTACCTGCCTTGGGAAAAAAATAATCCTTACTTGATATAGCCACAGGGTCAACATTTCTGAAACAAACAAAATCTGATCATGAAAGTGGATGAATTACAAAGCAAATTGAATTAATTTGCATGTTCTTTTATGTTCAAGTTAAGGTATTGGTCAGGAAAGAGTGGAACTGAAAATTAGGTGGGGCCATTTGGACAAATTTCATTGAAGCTTAAGACCCTGAACCCCAAAATTCAGTGGAGCCTTCCTTGCCGGTGAAAAACAGATTTTCCTCTAATGTGGTAGGCAGGATAATCACCCCCAAAGATGTCCACATTTGAATCCCCAGAACCCATGAATGTGTTACCTCACACAGCAAAGAGGTTGTGCAGATGTGTTGAAGGCTCTTGAGATGGAAAGATTATCCTGGACTATCCAGGAGGGTGCAATGTATTCACATTCACAAGGGTGCTTATAAGAGGGAGGCAAGAGGGTCAAAGTCAGATTTGAAGATGATACCTTGCTGGCTTTGGGGATGAAGGAAGGGGCGGGACAGGGGCGGGGGGGTGGGGGGCAAGGTGAGGGAGGCACACTCCCAGGAAGGCACGTGACCTCTAAAGTTTGGAAAAGGCAAGGAAAGAAATTCTCCCCTATCTCCAGAAGGAAGGGAGCCCTGCTGACACCTTAATGTAGCCCAATGAGACCTCCAGAACTGCAAGATAACAAATTTGTGTTGTTTTTAGCCTCTAAATTTGTGGTTATTTGTTAAGCAGCAATAGGAATCTGGTCCATCTACTGTCTGGAGATTAGCCTCTCCTCTTGCCTAAAGAACTTGTAATGACCTATCCTGAAATGGTTGTTTTGCAGAGGAATGCCGATTCTCCTCAAGACCCATTTCATTGCTTGTAGCCTAATAACTAGACTCAAATCTTGGAAGACCCTAGTGGACAAGTACATTGCATAACATTCTTTTGTGTTGACCATAGTTTAACAAATTTGGAAAGCTATTTGTAAAGTTACTAAAACATTTCTCAAAATAGATACGGTATTTGCTCAAGAGGACTAAAACAAGAGTTTTGGGTCTGCTGATAGTTTATGGCCAACTGGCAGACTAAGTGACATATAGCTCTATGTGTGGGGGCTGATTTTTTTCTTTAGTATCGCGCCATGGTTGTATGATGATGGTAATGATCCAGTAGAAAGACAAAAACTGGTGATGTAGGGTGGAAGTGGGGAGATAATTGCAGGAGGCAGGTTCTTTTCTTTTCTTTTCTTTTCTTTTCTTTTCTTTTCTTTTCTTTTCTTTTCTTTTAATTCCAGTATAGTTAACATACAGTGTTATGTTAGTTTCCGGTACACAGTATATTGATTCAACATTTCCATACATTACCCAGTGCTCATCACCAGTGCACTCCTTAAACCCCATCACCTATTTCGCCCATCTCCCCACCACTCTCCCCTCTGGTAACCATCACTTTGTTCTCTATAGTTGAGAGTCTGTTTCTTAGTTTGTCTCTCTTTTTTTTCCTTGCTCGTTTGTTTTGTTTCTTAAATTGTACATACAAGTGAAATCATATGGTATTTGTCTTTCTCTGAACGACTTATTTTGCTTAACATTATACTCTCTAGCTCCATCCATGTTGTCGTGAATGGCAAGATCTCATTATTTTTTATGGCTGAATAATATCCATTGTATATATATACCACATCTTCCTTATCCATTCATCTATTAATGGACACTTGGGCTGCTTCCATAATTTGTCTGTTGTAAACAATGCTGCTATAAACATAGGGGTGCATTTATCCCTTTGAATTAATCCTTTTGTATTTTGGGGGTAAATACCCAGTAGTGAAATTACTGGATCATAGGGTTGTTCTATTTTTAAGTTTTTGAGGAATTTCCATACTGTTCCCACAGGGGCGGTACCAGTTTGCATTCCCACCAAGAGTGCACGAGGGCTCCTTTTTCTCCACATCCTCACCAACACTCGTTGTTTGTTGTGTTTTTTATTTTACCCCTTCTGACAGATGTGAGGTGGTAGCTTACTGTAGTTTTGGTTTGCATTTCCCTGATGCTGACTGATGCTGAGCATCTTTTCATGTGTCTGTTGACCATGTGGGTGTCTTCTTTGGAGAAATGTCTGTTTATTTCTTCTGCCCATTTTTTAATTGGATTATTTGGTTTTGGGGTGTTGAGTAATATCAGTTCTTTATATATTTTGGATATTAATCTTTTATCAGATATGTCATTTGCAGGTATCTTCTCCCATTCAGTAGGTTGTCTTTTACTTTGTCGATTGTTTCCTTCACTGTGCAAAAGCTTTTTATTTTGCTGGAATCCTAATAGATTATTTTTGCTTTTATCCTCCTCGCCTCAAGAAACATATCTAGAAAAATGTTGCTGTGGCCAATGTCAGGGACATTATTGCCTCTGCTCTCTTCTAGGATTTTTATGGTCTCAGGTCTCACATTTAAGTCTTTAATCCATTTTGAACTTATTTTTGTGTGTAGTGTAAGAAAGTATTCCAATTTCATTCGTTTGAATGTAGCTGACCAGTTTTTCCAACACTGTTTCTTAAAGAGACTGTCTTTTTCCCCTTGGTTATTCTTTCCCGCTTTGTCAAAGATTAATTGACCATATAATTGTGGGATTATTTCTGAGTTTTCTATTCTGTTGTATTGATCTATATGTGTTTATTTTTGTGCCAGTACATATGGTTTTGGTTACTACAGCTTTGTAATATAACTTGAAGTCAAAAATTGTGGTACCTCCAAGCTTTGCTTTTCTTTTTCAAGATTGCTTTGGCTATTTGAGGTCTTTTGTGGTTCCATACAAATTTTAGGATTGTTTGTTCTAGTTCTGTGAAAAATGCTGTTGGTATCTTGATAGGGATTGCATTAAATCTGTAGAATGGTTTGGGTAGTATACACATTTTGACAATATTTGTTCTCCCAATCCATGAGCATGGAATGTCTTTCCATTTCTTTGTGTCATCAGAAGGCAACTTCTTAAGTAATGAGAGGAAATGGGATCCAATGCACAATATCAAGTAGAGACAGTTCATCTGTTGTATAAGAGGGAAAGAAGATTATATGAGTCACTCATAGGTCAGGAGATAGCTTTGGTGATAAACAGATAATTAGTTCCAAATCCTTTTTTTTCTCAGCCAGTTAAGATGTCTGTCATTAGCTGACAGTGTGGACAGGGGTGGAGATAAAGAAGACTTAGGATATTAGGGAAAGTGGAAGCGCAAATTCACTAGGTCCAGAGAATCCAAGACTTTAATAAAAAGTGTTGATCAGGACAGAGCCCCCACAGAGACTTACTGGATGCTACTGGAGATCTAGTTGTAAGATCTGAAAGCCACTCCCTCCAGAAACTTCTGGCAGGATGTCACTGATTTATCTTCTGTGTGTGTAGTCATTTAACCAGTTGCAATCTATCATCTTCCAACCAACTCCTGTTGGTTGGAAATCTATCTATTCAACCAACTTCTATTTTTCTACCTTGACCCTGACAACTTATGAGAAACCCAGGTAATAAATACCTTTTGAGGGGCGCCTGGGTGGCTCAGTCGGTTAAGTGTCTGCCTTCGGCTCAGGTCATGATCCCAGGGTCCTGGGATCGAACCCCGCATCGGGCTCTCTGCTCAGCAGGGTGTCTGCTTCTCTCTCCCTCTGCCTGACTCTCTACCTACTTGTGCTCGCTCTCTCTCTCTCTGTCAAATAAATGAATAAATAAATAAAATCTTTAAAAATAAATTAAATAAATAAATAAATAAATAAATACCTTTGAGTTGTCTGCCAAGCCAAACCCCCTTCTCTGAACTCTCCCCACTACCAAGGGTGGCCCCTTTGCAGCCAAATTTACGTTACATGACCCCACCTCTGTTGCCAGGGTGGACACATGACCCAACCTGATCAATTGGATTTTCTCTCCTGGGAATGGAAATTGGAATATTGGGTTTCTCAGAGGTTGGCCAGAGGGCTGGAGCTAGGGGAAAATTTGGTTATAGGACGGAGCAGCCTTTTTGCACCATGTAGATCAGAGAAGATGAGAACGTGGTCTTGAGTGTGAAGGGAGAGACAGAGAATGAAGCAAATGTGTAGAAACAACCAGGGACATGGTCTTGACAAGATGAAAATGGTATCTGCCTTGGTCCTTGATAAACCAGTTACCGACTTCGGTCCTCAGCTGAACTTCCTCCCTTGGGTTATATACAATTCTCTTAGTTCCCCTGGATTCACATTTTACGTGAGCAAATCTGAGATTTCTGTCACTGTGTAATCTAAACAGTCATGATCAAGAGCAAAGATATATTAAATGTTTGCTGAAATCAGGGTATACTGTGTCTAAATCATTTTGCTAATCTAGTGTACTAACCAGTTCTGTTGGAAGAAAAAAAAGGGGCCATGAGGCTGGATGATTATTTACTGACTCCATGCAGATTCTTGGGAGACTTGGAAACAGAAAAGCAGTAGTCACTATATACAATCCAGCTATATTTTTAAAAATCATTACAAGGACTTATTCAACTTGAAAATCAATAAAAATAAAGACGAATTATTAAGACTACATTCCTAATACAACATCTGTAAGTATTTTGATATGTTTAATTTATGTCAGTTTTCCCCCTTATGTTGTTTGTTTTTAAACAATGAAATTAGAGTATAATATATAATTGCATTTCCTACTTTTTTCATCAGATATTATGCCATAACATTTCCTTTTTTTTTAATGATTTTTTATTATATTATGTTAGTCACCATACAGTACATCCCCGGTTTCCGATGTAAGGCTCGATGATTCATTAGTTGTGTATAACACCCAATGCACCATGCAATACGTGCCCCCTTACTACCCATCACCAGCCTGTCCCATTCCCCCACCCCCCTCCCCTCTGAGGCCCTCAGTTTGTTTCTCATAGTCCATAGTCTCTCATGTTTCATTACCCCCCTTTCTTTATCCCTTTCTTCCCCTACCGATCATCCTAGTTCTTATGTTCCATAGATGAGAGAAATCATATGATAGTTGTCTTTCTCTGCTTGACTTATTTCACTTAGCATTATCTCCTCCAGTGCCGTCCATGTTGTAGCAAATGTTGAGAACTCGTTCTTTCTGATAGCTGAGTAATATTCCATTGTATATATGGACCACAACTTCTTAATCCAGTCATCTGTTGAAGGGCATCTCGGCTCCTTCCACGATTTAGCTATTGTGGACATTGCTGCTATGAACATTGGGGTGCATATATGCCATAACATTTCCTATGTTGCATAATCATCATAGCTAAACTTGTAATAGCTGCCTAATAGTCTACTGATTTGATATACCATGAGAATAACATGGAGGTGATTACCTAGTGTCCTCCAGTCTGAAATTCCAAAAAGAAATTCCTAACTTAGTGAATATAAGTGTTTGTATCATGTGAGAAGTTCTTTTTTGTAGGGTTGCAAATAGTTAATCAGACTTTACCATTTCCTGCAACCCTCAAGATTAATGTTTACCTTTTTCTTGGACCCATTCTCGGTCGGTCACCCTTTGATTAATAATTCAGCCTCCTACTTGCCAAGGATAGTTATATGAGGAAGGTGCTATTTTTTGTGGCAGTTATAAATGTTCAGGCCACTGGAAAGGAAACTTTCCCCTGTTCCTAAGATTTTACACTAATAAATTAATAAATTGGGGTTTGGGGTTTTGCAGCAGCATCGTGTGTGTTCGATTGTCCCAGTGGCATAATCTATACCTAGAACCTGAGAACAGGTTTCGATGGCGGTCATACTTAAATACTACCACCCTGTGGGCCCTTTTTGGGAAGCTTGCCAGCCCCCTTCATTCCGGTCTCTGTCTTCTGAGCTTTGCCTCAACGGCTATGGAAGACCTCAAGCCTGAAACCACAAAAATCAGCTAAGCAATTGCAGAGTGATCTGCAAGAAGTAGCCAAGAAGAGGCGAGAGTGAGGTCGTCTAGATTCATATACCATCTCGTTTTGATAACTTGAAGACTTTGGATTTCGGTTTTGTTATTCAGTGTTAATTTAGGGGCCTTCCATCATACACAGATTTAGCATTATCTGGATTTTCACCACTGTCCTTCAGTATTTCACTTCCAGCCCTCTCGATCAGTTTGGCATATTTCTGGGGCAGTGTGTGTTCCTCCAGTCCTTAGGGATATGCTCTACCCCTAGCCAAATACCAGTTTGCATTATCAAAGACACGATGAGTTCCGTGCACCTGGGCATCTGCAAGCCGTGTCATTCTTCTGCCTTCCCATCGACAACCTTGTATTGAAGCCACTGGTGAGAATGCTGTTTGTATTCCAGAGTACTTCATCTTGTGGCCTAGCACTTCCAAACATGCATCCTAGGTCTCTTCTGCAAGCGATGGAGGATCTCCACAAATCAGTAAAAGCAGACAGTGACTGTCAAGTGTGGTGAGACTGTAGACCATATATCATTTTTCGGCAAGATACTCCAGGAAGACAGCCTCCACGTGGGCCCTAGAAGGAACCAAGGTTGCCTCTGACCTTTTAGAAGTTGCCAAACACCATTCAGCTAACAAACAGTTCGTTGTGGGCTCTTATGTGGCAAGCAGCCTGACAGGCCTAGTGCAGAGTCATCTCACAGTTTAACAATCTCTCAGGGTCTAGTAACCCTATCCTTACTCTCTCTACCCCTTGTAAAGTTTCATTATTTCACTTTGTCCTATATTCTTATTTTTACCTTAAAGTAATAGCAAAGTACACAAATAATATATAGATGCAGTTTTACTAAACATCTGGACAAACAGAAATTTATAAAGAGAAAAGTCCTCAGAGCACCTGGCTGGCTCAGTCGGTAGAGCATACGACTCTTAATCTCTCAGTATCTTGAGTTGGAGCCCCATGTTGGGAGTGGAGACTACTTAAAAAAAAAAAAAAAGACATTCTCTTCTTCCTTAACCCACTCCCACTCTCCAAAAATAGAAGCATAAACTATTTCTTTAAATTTTATTTAGTTATTTGATGGGGTGCCTGGTGGCTCAGTCATTAAGTGTCTGCCTTCAGCTCAGGTCATGATCCCAGGGTCCTGGGATCAAGCCCAGCATCGGACTTCCCGCTCAACAGGGAGTCTGCTTCTCCCTGTCCCACTCCCCTTGCTTGTGTTAACCTCTCTCACTGTGTCTCTCTCTGTCAAATAAATAAAATCTTTTTAAAAAATAAATTTTATTTAGTTATTTGAGCGGGAGAGAGACAGCGCACACCGGTTGGAGGGGTGGGGGACATGGACAGAGGGAGGAGCAGACTCCCCACTGAGCAGGGAGCCTGACGCTGGGCTTGATCCCAGGACCCTGAGATCATGATCTAAGCTGAAGTCACCTGCTTAAACGACTGAGTCACCCAGGCACCCCAGGAACATAAACTTTAGAATGATACCACCATTCTTGAATTCTACCATTAAGAATAAAGTAGATGTGGTGTATATATACAATGAAATATTACTCAGCCATTAAAAGAATGAGATCTTGCTATTTGTGGTAACATGGATCGACCTAGAGGGTATTATGCTAAGTGAAATAAGTTGGACAGAGAAAGACAAATACCATATGAGTTCACTTATATGTGGATTCTAAAAAACAAAACAAATGAACAAACAAAAAGCACTGCCCACGGGTTCTGTCCCTGTGCTTTAGTAAGACCACCTTTTTTGGGGCGCCTGGGTCACTCAGTCGGTTAAGCGTCTGCCTTCACCTCAGGTCATGATCCCAGGGTCCTGGGATCAGGTCCTGCTTAGGGCTCCCTGATCATCAGGGAGTCTGCTTCTCCCTCTCCCTTCACCCCTCACCCCTGCTCATGCTCTCTCTCTCTCTCTCAAGTAAATAAATAGTCTTTAAAAAAAAAAGCAGAAACAGCCAATAAATAGAGAACGAACTGATGGTTGCCGGAGAGGAAGGGGGTGGGGGAATGGGCAAAATCGGTGAAGAGGAGTGGGGGGGATACAGGCTTCTGGTCGTGGAATGAGTAAGTCATGGGAATGAAAACATTGGGAATATAGTCAGTAGTATTGTAATAGCGTTGTATGGTGACAGTTGGTAGCTATACTTGTGAGCATAGTAGAGTGTATAGACTAGTCCAATCACTATGTTGTGCACCTGAAATTAATGTTTTAACATTGTGTGTCAACTATAATTTAAAAAAAAAAAGAGACTATCATCCATGTAACAATTTGTAGTAAAGAAATTGAAGCAAGATGACATCATAAGAAGTTCCTGAACTCCGTTCCTCTTGTGGGCGCACCAAATCTACAGCAACATATGAAATAATTGCCTCTGAAAAGGACCTGAAAACTAGCTAAATAGCTTCTTTACAGCAAACGGTAAAAAGGTCACATCGAGAAGGGTAGGAGAGACAAGGATACGGTTTTGCCAAAATCCCCACCTCCACAATCAGGACAGACCTCACAAACCTGGAGCTTCTCCCTGAGAAGCAAGGGGTTTATGTCCCACATCAGGCACCCCAACCCTTGAGACTTGCAACAGAGAGACAAATCCCCCAAAATGTCTGGCTTTGAAAATCAATGCAGTTTATGTCCAGAAGACTCAAAAGACTATAGGGGACTGAGATACTTCTCTTAAAGGGCTTGTGCACAAACTCACTTGCCCCAAGGACAAGCCCAAAGGCTGCAGTTTGAAAAGCACTTAGACTATACATGCAGGAGATTAATTTGTTAACCTTGAAGCATCTGCCAGAGGAGCAGTGTTCTGTTGGGGCTCTCTCCGGGGCCTTACATGCTGGTAGGCACCATTTTTGTGCTCGCCCTATCTTGATAATGCTTGGGGTCATGCCCCAGCCATGTGTTCTCCCAGGCCCCTGTGAAAACTGGCAAGCACATGCAGTCCACACAGGGGATGCCCCTTATCACTTGGCTCTAGAGGCTTGGGGGGGGGGTGCATGCATTCCTGGATCCCATGGGACTATAGCAACCAAAGAGACAATTCTTGGGGCGCCTGGGTGGTGCAGTCGGTTAAGTGTCTGACTCTTGGTTTCAGCTCAGGTCATGATCTCAAAGGGTGGTGAGATCAGGCCCTGTATCAGGCTCCATGCTCAGCACGGAGTCTACTTCAGATTCTCTCTCCCTCTGCCCCTTCTGCTCATGCGCTCTCTCAATCTCTCTCTCTCTCTCTCTCTAAAATAAATAAATAAATAAATAAATAAATAAATAAATAGACCATTCTTGACAGGATGCTACCCCTTGGGCACTACATATAGCAGACTGAAACAGATCCCTAGTCTTTCTGTTAAAAAGCCCTATTTACAGGGTACCTGGCTAGCTCATTGGTGGAGCAAGTGACTCTTGAGCTCAGAGTTGTGACTTCAAGCGCCACACTGGATGTAGAAATTACTTAAAAAATAAAATCTTTTTTTTTAAAGTCTTATCTACTTGATTAGAGCTTTACCTTGGAGGGAAGAATTCAGTTTTGCCACATATCTAGATGATAGGGAGGGGCTCTCAGGAAGGATAGGCCAGGGGATTCCCTACACGTGCTCTCCCTCAGCCCTGCTATCGTTTGCTGGTACCTCCCAGAAAGGAACTTATAAACTTGTCTGAAGCCCCAGTTCTTGCAACTGTCACCTCCAGATCTCTGGTCTGAAGGCCAGCAGGGTTTATGATTGTGGTCCCGTAGGACTGTACAGGTTTGCATGGTTTAAACCTGCTGCCTAAGGCTCTGGTTTCCAATCACTTGAAACTGGATGCTGACTGAAACCCCTTCTTTTAGAACACCCTTGACAACTGGGACCTATCAAGAATAAATCAGGTTCAAGAGACAACCAAGAGGGGCGCCTGGGGGGCCAGTAGTTAAGCGTCTGCCTTCGGCTCAGGGCGTCATCCCAGAGTCCTGCGATTGAGCCCCGCATCAGACTCCCTGCCCTGCTGGGAGCCTGCTTCTTCCTCTCCCACTCCACCTGCCTGTGTTCCCTCTTTTGCTGGCTGTCTCTCTCTCTGTCAAATAAATAACTAAAATCTTTGAAAAAAAAAAAAAAAGACAACCAAGAGCTAGGATGAGGTTGAACAATAAGGTTCATCTGCTATTCAAGGCCATCCTTCAAGACTGGGGGCAGTAGCTGTTTTGCCTAATACGTTGAAACAAACACAGTGTGGGGGGGCACCTGGGTGGCTCAGTTGGTTGAGTGCCCAACTCTTGATTTCGGCTCAGGTCACGGTCTCAGGGTTGTGGTCTCAGGGTCACAGGCTTGAACCCTACATTGAGCTCCACACTCAGCACACAGAGTCTGCTTGTCCCTCTCCCTCTTCTCTCCCTGCTCAAGCTCACTCTCTCTCTTTCTCTCTCTTGTGTAAAGTTAAATAAAGAACATCTTTAAAAAAAACAACAACACAGTAAAACAAAATGAGGAAACAAAGGAATATGTTCCAAACAAAAGAACAAGATGAAATCTCAGAAAAAAACCTTCATGAAATGGAGACAAGAAATACCTGATAGGGACGCCTGGGGGGCTCAGTCAGTTAAGTGTCTGCGTTTGGCTCAGGTCATGATCTCAGGGTCCTGGGATCAGTTCCCATACTGGGTTCCTTGCTCAGCAGGGAGCCTGCTTCTCCCTCTGCCTGCCACTCCCCCTGCTTCTGCTCTCTCTCTCTCTCTTTCTGACAAATAAATAAATAAAATCTTTAAAAAAAATTTACCCTGATAAAGAGTTCAAAGTAATTGTCATGAAGATGCTACTAAACTTATGAGAAGAATGAATGAAATAGAGATAGCTTCGACAAAGAGATAGAAAATATAATGAAGGACCAAACAGAAGTCACAGAGCTGAAGAATACAATAACTGACCTGAAAAATACACTAGAGGAGTTCTACAGCAGACTGGATGATGCAGAAAGTGATCAGGGCAGTGGAAATTCAGGGCAGTGGAATAGGGCAGTGGAGCTCACCTAAACAGAGCAGGAAAAAAAAATTTTTTTTAATGTTTTATTTATTTATTTGACACTAAGGAGTGAATGCAAGCAGGGGGAGCAGCGAGCAGAGGGAGAGGGAGATGCAGGCTTCCCACTGAGCAGACAGCCCATGCAGGGCTGGATCCCAGGACCCTGGGATCACAACCTGAGCCAAAGGCAAACACTTAACTGACTGAGCCACTCACACACACCCCTAAATTTTTTTTTTTAAGTGATGGTAGCTTAAGGGACCTATGGGACAACATCAAGCAGGATAACATTCACCTTATGGGATTCCCAGGAGAAGAGAAACAGACATGCAGATCCAGGAAGCCCAGAGAGTTTCACAGAAGACGAACCCAAAAAGGTCCACACCCAGACACATTATAACGAAAATGTCAAGTTAAAGAGAGATGGAGCACCTGGGTGGCTCAGTGGGTTAAACATCTGCCTTCAGCTCAAGTAATGATCCCAGGGTCCTGGGATTGAGTCCCGCATTCAGGCTCCCTACTCATCAGGAAGCCTGCTTCTCCCTCTCCCTCTGCCAATCCCCCTGCTTGTGCTCTCTCACTCTCTTTGCCAAATATATAAATGAAATCTTTAAAAAAAAAGTTAAAGAGAAAATCATAAAAGTGGGAAGAGAAAAATAAATTGTTACATATAAGAGAACCCCTGTAAATCTATCAGTAGTTTTTTCAGCAGGAACTTTGCAGGTCAGAAGAGAGTGGCACAACATATTCAAAGTTCTGTAAGGGAAAAAAAAAAAAAAGTCCAACCAAGAACACTTTCCTGGCAAGGTAATCTTTCAGAATGGAAGGAGCAATACAAAGTTTTCCAGACCAGCAATAGCTAAAGGCGTTCATCACCAAACCAGCCTTACAAGAAATGTTAAAGGGACTTCTTTAAGCTGAAATAGAAGGGCATTAATTAGTAACAAGAAAACTTAGGAAAGTATAAATCTCACTGTAAAAGTAAATATATAGTAAAGATAGTGGATTAATCACTTATAAAGCTAGTGTGGAGGTTAAAAGAAAAAAGTAATAAAAATAACTATAACTACAATAATCAAATAAGGAATACACAAAATAAAAAGATGTAAAATGCGACATCAGAAACATAAAATGGGGGGGCGCCTGGGGGGCACAGCGGTTGGGCGTCTGCCTTCGGCTCAGGGCGTGATCCCGGCGTTCTGGGATCGAGCCCCACATCAGGCTCCTCCACTGGGAGCCTGCTTCTTCCTCTCCCACTCCCCCTGCTTGTGTTCCCTCTCTCGCTGGCTGTCTCTGTCTCTGCCGAATAAATAAATAAAATCTTTAAAAAAAAAATAAAGACACAAAACGGGAGAGTGGCAGTAAAAGTGCAGAGTTGTAAAGTGCATTCAAGCTTGAGCTGCTCTCAATTTAAGATAGACCCACGTATATAAGCTGTTACATGTGAGCTCATGGTAACCATAAAGCAAAAACACATAGTAGACGCAGAGAAGACAGTAAGAAAGGAATGTAAGCACCACACTAGAGAAACCCATCAAAACACATGGGAAGAGAGCAAGAAAACAAGGAAAGAAAGGAAAAGAAAGAAAGAAAGGGAAAGAAAGAAAGAAACTACAAGTGAGCCAGAAAACAATGAACAAAATGGTAATAAGCACTTAACTATCAATAATTACTTCAAATGTTAAATGGTCTAAATTCCCAGTCAAAAAACCATAGAGTGCCTGACTGGATAAAAAACAAGGACAAGCTATATGCTGCCTACCAGAGACTCCCTTCAGGTGTAAGGACACACACAGACTGAAAGTGAAGAGATGGAACAAGATGTTCCATACAAATGGAAACCAAAAGAAAGTTGGGGGACTTATATCAAACAAAATATACTTTAAAATAAAGACTGTAATAAAAGACAAAGATGGGCATTACATAATGATAAGGGGGTCAATCCAACAAGAGGATATAACATTTGTAAATATGCAGCCAATGTAGTGGCACCTAAATATATAAAGCAAGTATGAACAGACCAAAAGGAAGAAATTATCGGCAACAAAATAGTAGCAGGGGACTTCAATACCGCGCTTACATCGGTAGGTATATCATCCAAACAGAAAAATCAACAAGGAAGAACAAGCCTTAAAAGACACATTAAACTTGGGGCACCTGGGTGGCTTAATCGGTTAAGCGTTCAACTCTTGATTTTGGCTTTCGTCATGATTTCAGGGTGGTGGGATCGGGCCCCAGGTCAGGCTCTGCACTCAGCAGGGAGTCTGCTTGAGATTCCCTCTCCCTCTCCCCCTACCCACACTCGCATGCGCACTCTTTCTCTCTATCAGATAAATACATAAATCTTAAAAAAAAAAAAAAAAGATACCTTAAACCAGACAGACTTAATAGATAGATACAGAACATTCCAACCAAAAGCAGTTGTATACCCATTCTTCTCAAGTGCACGTGAAACATTCTTCAGGATAGATAATATGTTAACTCACGAAACAAGTCTCAATGAATTTAAGAAGTTTGAAATCATATCAAACATCTTTTCCAACCACAGTGGTATGAACTAGAAATTAATTACAAGAGAAAAACTGGAAAAATCACAAATAAGTGGAGATTAAACAACATGCTACTGAACAACCAATGGGTCAATGAAGAAATTGAAGGAGAAATCAAAAACTATTTGAAACAAATGAAAATGCAAACACAGCAAATACAAAGCCTCATAAGAAACCACTATGAATAATTATACTAGATTATTCATCTTACATCCTACACAAAAATTAACTCAAATTGGATTAAAGGCATGAATATAAGACCTAAAACCATAAAACTTACAGAAAAAAAAAAGAAACATAGTAAACTCCTTGACATTAGTCTTGGCAACAATTTTTGGATCTCACACCAAAATCAAAGGCAACAAAGAAAAAATAAACAAGTGGAACTACATCGAACTTAAAAGCTTCTTTTTTTTTTTTTTTTAAGATTTTATTTATTTATTTGACAGAGATAGAGACAGCCAGCGAGAGAGGGAACACAAGCAGGGGGAGTGGGAGAGGAAGAAGCAGGCTCATAGCGGAGGAGCCTGACGTGGGGCTCGATCCCATAACGCCGGGATCACGCCCTGAGCCGGAGGCAGACGCTTAACCACTGTGCCACCCAGGTGCCCCGAACTTAAAAGCTTCTGCACAGCAAAGGAAACCATTAACAAAATGAAAACGTGGCCTACTGAATAGGAGAAAATATTTGCAAATCATGTATCTGATAAGGGGTTAATATACAAAATACAGAAGTCATACAGTTCAATAGCAAAAAAACCCTAGCAATCCGATTTTAAAATGTGCAGAGGATCTGAATAGACATTTTGCCAAAGAAGACACATAGAAGGCCAATAGGTATATGAAAAGACACTCAGCATCACTTAAAAAAAAAAAGAAAAGGAAAAAACGGGGTGCCTGCTTGGCTCAGGATATAGTGCACGAGACTCTAGATTGTGAACTTAAGCCCCACACTGGGTGTGGAGCCTACTTTTAAAAAGGGGGGAGAAAAGGAGAAAAGGAAAGGAGAAGAAAGGAGAGGAGGGGAGGGGAAGGGAGGGAGAGGAGAGGGGAGGGGAGGGGAGGGGAGGGGAGGGGAGAGGAGAGGAGAGGAGAGGAGAGGAGAGGAGAGGAGAGGAGAGGAGAAGAGAGGGAAGGAAAGGAAAGATGCTCAGCATCGCTAATCATCAGAGAAATGCAAATCAAAATCACAATAAGATATCACCTCACACCTGTTAGAATGACTATTATCAAAAAGACAAGAGAGACATCCGGCTGGCTCAGTGGGTAGAGCATGCAACTCTTGATCTCTGGGTCATGAGTTCAAGCCCCATGTTAGGTATACAGATTGCTTTAAAAACAAACAAATAAATAAACAAAACTTAAGAAACGTGGGGCGCCTGGGTGGCTCAGGTCATGATCCCAGAGTCCTGAGATCGAGCCCTGCGTTGGGTTCTCTGCTCATTGTGGAGTCTGCTTCTCCTTCTCTCTGCCCTTCCCCCCACTCGTGCTCTCTCTCGATTAAATAAATAAATAAAATCTTTAAAAAAAATTAAAAGGGGTGCCAGGTGGCTCAGTCAATTAAGTGTCTGACTTTGGTTCAGTTCATGATCTCAGGGTCCTGGGATCAAGCCCCATGTCTTGCTCGCCAATCAGCGGGAGTTAGCTTCTCCCTCTGCCTCTCCCCTTACCGGTGAGCTCTCTCTCTCTCTCTCAAATAAATAAATAAAATCTTTAAAAAAAATTTTTTTTAATTAAAAAAAAATGTCCCTCAAGGGGTGCTGGGTGGCTCAGTCTGTTAGTCGTCTGCCTTCAGCTCAGGTCATAATTCCAGGGTCCTGGCATTGAGCGCTGCATTGGGCTCTGTGCTCCCTGCTCAGTGGGGAGCCTGCCTCTCCATCTCCCCCTCCTCCCCGCTTGTGCTCTTTCTCCCTCTCTGTCAAATAAATAAATAAAATCTTTTTTTAAAAAGTCCTTCAAAATAAATAATAAAATTTAAGAAATATCGTTAATAAAGCACTAATTAAAAAAAAATGGGGGCACCTGTCTGTCTGAGTTAGTGGAACATGCAACTCTTGATCTCTAGGTCGTGAGTTCAAGCTCCAAACTGGGTGTAGAGCTTACTCAAAAATAAAAATGAAAAAAATAAAAAGACAAAAGACAAAAAATAACAAGTGTTGCTGAGAATATAGGGAAAAGGGAAGCCTTATGCACTGCTGATGAGAATGTAAATGGCTGCAGCTAGTACGGAAAACAATATGAAGGTTTGTCAAAAAATTAAAAAACAGGGGCACCGGGTGGTCAGCCATTAAGCGTCTGCCTTCGGCTCAGGTCATGATCGCAGGGTTCTGGGATCAAGCCCCACAGTGGGCTCCCTGCTCAGCGGGGAGCCTGTTTCTCCCTCTCACACGCCCCTTGTTTGTGTTCCTTCTCTCGCGGTCTCTCTCTGTCAAATACATAAATAAAATCTTTAAAAAATTTTTAAAAAACAGAACTACCATTTGCTCCAGCAATTCTACTTCTGGATATTTATCCAAAGAAAATGAAAGCATGAGTTTGAAATGTTCTATGCACCCCATGTTCGTTGCAGCATTATTTACAATAGGCAAGATTTAGAAACAATCTAAGTGTTCATTAATGGATGCATGGATAAAGAAATTGTGGTACACACACACACACACACACACACACACACAGACAATGGAGTACTACTCAGCCATAAAAAGAATGAGATCTTGCAATTTGGGACAACATGGCTAGCCCTTGAGGTTGTATGCTCAGTGAAGTAAGTCAGCCAGAGAAAGAGAAGTAATACATGATCTCATTCATATGTGGAATCTAAAAAACCAATCAAACAAGCAAAACTCATGGACACAGAGAACAGAACAGTGGTTGCCAAAAGTGAGTGGGACCCAGCTTCAGACACATATAAAATCATCATTGGAGAAAGGCTAATAATCTTTCTGCTGCAAGGCGAGGGAAAAGATTAGATTTGGAAAAACCCATTTCAACACACACATACACACACACAGTGGATACAACTGGTTTAAACAGTAACTCGGGCTCTTGGCAGTTTTATCAAGTCAAAGACTGATATTTACTAATCTCCTAAGAATGGAAATGAAGGATGTTTGAGGAGGGAGGGGGTCTTCCATTAAACTAAATGAAATCTCCTGTAAATAGATAAGATAGACAATCCCCTCAAGAGAGGTTTTTTCCCTCCTTTTTCATTCTAAGGCATCTCCGAAATGGACAATCTTATTCATGTCAAAATTCTCAGAGCAGCCTCTACAATTCCAGACCACCTTCCGGGGAGTTAGGTCAGCAAGCAGTGCAAATTCATTAGCAGGCAACCCATTAGAAGTTGGCTGACTGTTGGTCAAAAATAAAAATATCACAGTTTTGGGCCCTAACCACAAGGAGAAGTTGCTCCGCCTACTTTTCAAGAAATCAGCATGACTCCGAAGAGCCCAAGAGGTAATAAAAGTCCAGATACAGCACAAAATCAATGCAATCAAGGAGGGAGAGAGGCCTCGGGCAGGGGAAACTCAAATGGTCTCAGATGTGCATTTTCTTACCGAATGGAGGTCAGAGCTCATAGCGGGGAGGGTCTTGGTTATCCTTGGTGGTGATTTTCCAGCCCAAGCAGCCAAAGAGCTTCTGGGACAAACCTGTAGTCAACGAAGTGAGGTTTACTCACTTGTTGCAATGAGAGAGACTGCGCATGGAGAAACTATGCGGTGTCTCACTAAACAGAGGAAAAGATGAGTTACAGGATTTGGGGGGAAGGGTGACATTTAGGTGACATTTATTTTATTTTATTTCTTTTAAATAAGAGAGAGTGAGCGAGCGAGAGCACAAGCAAGGGGAGCGGCAGAGGGAAGGGGGAGAAGCAGGACGCCGCCGAGCAGGGAAACTGATGTCCAATGCGGGGCTTATCCCAGGACCCCGGGATCAGGACCTGAGCCCAAGGCAGAGGTTTAACCAGCTGAGCCACCCAGGCTCCCCCATTTAGGTGAAATTTAAATGAAGCAGTGTTTTGATAGGATCAGAGCAAAGCAGGGTCGTGTATAAAGGAGGCGAGGTCAGATCTGGACCGCAAAATTGAACAGGCTCCTGTTGCCTTGGAAACTGCAAAGTTAAAGTAAGTGTGGAATGCTGTCTTCAGAAATCTCTCCTCTGAAGTTTTGCACCTGGACTGGACATCAAGATTGCTTCTTTGTGCCTTAGATTCTCTAAGAAAGAGTGGGACATTTCATTCTTGATTGTTATTTTCAAACAGCGAAGTCTCTAGTCTATGATGTTAGGAATCAGCCGCCTGGGTGGCTCAGTCGGTTGAGCTCTGCCTTTGGCTTGGGTCCTGATCTCAGGGTCATGGGATCGGGCCCTGAGTGGGGTTCCCTGCTCAGCGGGGAGCGTGCTTCTCCCTCTCCTTTTCCCCCTTCCCCCTGCTCATGCTTTCTCTCACTCTCTCACTTTCGTGCTCTCTCTCAAATAAATAAATAAATAAAATCTTAAAAAAAAAAAAAAGGAATCACTAGCCATTCAACAAAGGGGGCTGTTTTGATGCGTTACTATGGCACCACGTCCTTGGGAGAAACTTCATTCCTTGTTAAATTTGCAGCTGACTTTATCTGTCCTCCTAGACCGACACATAGCAGGGCATATTTTTACTTTGTCAGTTCCAGCCAATTTATTACTTTCTCAAGTTGAACGCCTGCAGAAAAAGTGATGCTCTTTCTAGCACTGTTCCGGACAGGAAAAAAAAGTAGGATCGAGATGGTATAAATTAATTCTTACTAGTTTGATATACTTAAGCGGTATAGACTGGTATATAGATAATCTTGATAAACTTTTCCAAGAAGATCCAAGCTGGGGAAAACGCCTCTGAACACACACTGCGGGGTTGCCTGGGTAAAAGGGTGCGGGTTTCCACACATTCATGCTTGAGATCCTGGCTGGGGAAGGATGAGGCACTGGACGAATTAGTTGTCCTTGCTGCAGTTTCGGTCAGCTTGCACTGAGCAAGTTACTTCGCACTCTCTGAACTGTGTTTCTCTCATCAGGGTTAGTGTGGGACTTAAAGAGGTTAACAGGTAAATATAGTTAACATTTGTTCCTGGTCCCAAAATATGTTACTCGAGAGCCTTGAAAAGCAGAAGAAAGTCTGGAGGAGGGGACCATGGAGTCACTGATGTATTCAGTAGATGGAGGAGGAAGAAGTAATTGCAGTTTGCAAAGAGGAGCAGGGGTCTAAAAAGATAGTCTCTAAGAGCCAGAGATATATGGTATGTTGTCTTCCAGCATGATCTTTGTCATATTCTAAGATTTCTAAAGTTAGGCTACAGCTTTAATCTATATATACATTTAATATGGTATTTCTTTCCTTTCTTTTCCTTTATTTATTTATTTTTAATTAGGCTCCACACCCAGCGTGGAGCCCAGTGCGGGGCTTGAACTCACCACCCTGAGATCAAGACCTGAGCAGAGATCAAGAGTTGGATGCTTAACCGACTAAGCCACCCAGGCGCTCCAATACAATATTTCTTATTGTTTGAATCTCTTTATGGCTGTTATTTTCTTTTAATATTATTGCATTGCCATCAGCGACTATGGCTCGATTTCTGTTTTGAATTGTATTGTATTTTGTCTGGTTCCTAAAGTTTCAAAACTAGTATATCTTCCTGATGTTTTATACTTTTATTAATATGAAGTATTTCACACTACCTTTTATTGCTTTTTACATTAAATTCCATTTTCCCTATTACCAGAATTGTTAGTATTGTAATGCTGTATATTTTCCCATGTCAATATTTTTCGCCTTCTTGTATCATTTTCTTTTGGGTCTATCTTCTTATAAATTACATACCCAACATTTGTCTTTATTTTACCCAGGCTCTCTTTTATCAGTTGAATTTCATTCATTCATGCTGTGGTTTCTGTTATGTTTGGACTTACTCCAGCCACCTGAATTTGTACCTTAAATTTACCATTTTTTCTTCTATGTATATTATCTTTCTTTCCAACTATGTCAGACAAACTCTAAGGTGGCACCACGTTATCCCCTCTTTCTCATATTCACACCTTTGTGTAATTATCTACCCTTGACTGTGAATGGGACTTCTTGGTTGCTTCTAAACAACAGAATTTGGCAAAGTGGTGAGATGTCACTCCCATGATTACCTTACCTTACATCTGAGGCGCTGTTTTGGTATTAGACTTACTCACTCCAGAGACTCTTTTGCTGGCTTAATGAATCTGAATGGATCATTTAGACAAAGCTTACACTGGATTGGATATCTAATAATTTTCTCTCCCAGTAATTAAGAGGGAGGTCAGAATAATTTTAGGTTAAAAAAAACTTGTGTTGGCAACTAATGAATCATCGAGCCTTACATCGGAAACCGGGGATGTACTGTATGGTGACTAACATAATATAATAAAAAATCATTAAAAAAAAAAAAAAACTTGTGTTGGGGGCACCTGGCTGGCCCAGTCAGTGGAGCATGTGACTCTTGATCTCAGGGTTGTGAGTTTGGGCCTCATGGTGGCTGTGGAGATTACTTAAAAATAATGTCTTAAACACACACACGATTGTGTTGTACCATGTAGTGTTATTTGATTGGTAGGAAACTGGCTAGACTTAAATATACATCAGTGGAGTAACACATGTGTTATGGTACAGCCTTATGATGATGTATTTTTAAGATTTATTTATCTGAGAGAGAGAGGGGCAGAGGGAGAAGGAGAGAGAGAGTTCCAAGCAGACACTGAGCTGAGCATGGAGCCAGATGCAGGGGCTCGATCTCACAACACTGAGACCATGACTTGAACCAAAACCAAGAGTCGGTCCCTTAACCAACTAAGCCACCCAGACATCCCCAAGATGTGATTTTTTTTTTAAGATTTTATTTATTTATTCGACAGAGAGAGAGACAGCCAGCGAGAGAGGGAACACAAACAGGGGGACTGGGAGAGGAAGAAACAGGCTCATAGCGGAGGAGCCTGATGTGGGGCTCGATCCCATAACGCCAGGATCACGCCCTGAGCCGAAGGCAGACGCTTAACGGCTGTGCCACCCAGGCGCCCCCAAGATGTGATTTTTTAAAATAAAATGTGTATTACTAATTTGACCATACGCACTTTTAGATAAAATCATTTTTATTTTATGTCATTCATACCAGTAATATTCATTTTGAATTTGATAAAAGAATGATAATTTGTATTTCTTTCTCAGAAAATCCATGAGAAAATTATGTACTTTTTGATCATTCAGGATGCTTCCGTTGTACTGGATAGTCTAATACTTGGCCAGTCTAATTTCTCGACATACTTAGGTCAGTTTCTATAGGATGTAACCACCATCCACACTATGGCCAATACAAAGAATAAATAGTGGTATATGAAATTATTCTGAATGTCCAAAATGACACAGTCAAAATATCCTGCTTCAGTAACAAAATTATAGGGTAAATAATAAAATTTCTTTTGTAACTTAGGAACTAACTAGTTCAGTCATATTAAAATACAACAAAAGTGAACTAAAAGAGCTTAAGTTAGTGTTACATCTCAAACTTGGAAAAAAAAGTAAAGACCACTGTTGGCACACGAAACAAACTAGAATGAAATAGTACAAAAATATTATAACTAGCCCTGTAGATTATTTAGTCTTTGGAGAGCTCAATAGGTACACAATTATACTACTTTGAGAAATGCACAAGAAAGAATTGCTCCAATCCAAAGGAATAAAAAATATGATGCAAAGCTATTTATAGTCTTCTTCATAAAAACAGAATTCCAAAAAACCCAATTGTAACCATGACCTTCTAAGAATGGTAGAATGTCTACAAGAACATATGCTTTTCATGAACATTTATTTTTTCTTGTCAACATGCATTTACATTTCCCCACATTTGCACTAACTTTTTTTCATTCCTTTTTGTAACTTGGGCCTTTTCTCTGGGATCACTTATTTCTACATTTAGTTTAAGCTTTAAAATTTCCTTTAGTGAAAACTTCCTCATGGTGAAGTGTTAGGTTTTTTTCTTTCAGAAAATATCTTAATTTCATCTTCAATCTTGAAAAATTTTTGGCTGGCAGAGAATTCTTAGGCATAGTTATTCTCTTTCGGCATATTGAATATATCATTCTACTGTTGATTGGCTCCCATTTTGTCCACTCAGAAGTCAGATCTAAGCCTTACTGTTGCTCCTTTGGAAACAGTACTTCTCTCCCCAGTTGCTTGTTATTTTCCTCTCTTATTTGTTATTTTTCATATTTTTAAAGGGAAATTTCAAAACATACACTAGACTAGAAATAATCATGAAATGGACGCAAGTATCTATCACCCACTTAAAAAAATTATCAGCGTTATTCCTATTTTGCTTTTTCTATATTTTTATGCTGTAAATACCATATACCATATCATTTTAGCATAAATATTTTTCGTATGTATCTCTAACAGGTAAGAACTTTCTTTAAAAGATAACTACATACTATTATGATATACATATTTTAAGTTTCCTTAATGTGTTTGTGTGTGTGTGTTTTGTATTTTTGTTTTTGAGAGAAGGGAGGGACAGGGGGAGAGGGAGAGAGAGCATCTCAAGCAGGTTCTTGTGCTTGAGCCCAAGGCGGGGTTCGACCTTACAACCCCGAGATCATGACCTAACCCCAAATCAGGAATCAAACGCTTAACTGACTGAGACACCCAGGCGCCCCCTTAGTGTGTTTTGAAACTGTCTTGTCATAGCTGATGGTTCAATCTGTTTCAAATAGAGGCATATAATTTGTATTGGATGGAATTGTTTTTTTTTTAAGTAACAACTTTAAAGAGATGTAATTCATATAGTTTAAAAATTCATCTTTTTATTTTTTTAAGGTTTTATTTATTTGTCAGAGAGAGAGCGTGTACAAGCAAGGGGAGCAGCCGACAGAGGGAGAAGCAGGCTCCCTGCTGAGCAAGGAACCCGAGGTGGGACTCGATTCCAGGACTCTGGGATCATGACCTGAGCCAAAGGCAGCTGCCAAACCAACTGAGCCACCCAGGGGCCCTAAATATTCATCTTTTAAAATGTACAGTTTGATGGTTTGTAATCTGTTCACAGTTGTGCAATCATCACCACTTTAGAACTTTTTCTTCACTCAAAAAAGGGAATCCCATACACAATAAATAGCAGCCATTCCCTACATCTTCTCCTAGCCCCTGAGCAACTGTTAACCTATTTTTGGTCTCTCTGGATTTACATATTTTGGACATTGCATATAAATGAATCATATAATGTGTGATTTTATATGTCTAGCTACTTTCACTTATTATGTTTTCAAGTTTCATCCATGTTGTAGTATGTATCATTGCTTTATTACATTTTATGCCCAAATAATATTCTATCATACAGATATACACACTTTGCTTACCCATTCACCAATTGATGAACATTTGGATTGTTTCCACTTTTTGGCTATTATGAATAATGTTACTATGAATATTTAAGTACAAGTTTTTGTGTGGACATGTTAACATTTTGTGGGTATAAATTTAAGAATGAGGGGCGCCTGGGTGGCACAGCGGTTAAGCGTCTGCCTTCAGCTCAGGGCGTGATCCCAGCATTCTGGGATCGAGCCCCACATCGGGCTCCTCCGCTATGAGCCTGCTTCTTCCTCTCCCGCTCCCCCTGCTTGTGTTCCCTCTCTTGCAGGCTGCCTCTCTCTCTGTCAAATAAATAAATAAAATCTTAAAAATAAATAAATAAAATAAATAAATTTAAGAATGAAATTGCTGGGGGGCACCTGGGTGGTGCAGGCAGTTAAGTGTCCGACTCTTGGTTTCAACTCAGGTCACGATCTCAGGGTCGTGAGATTGAGCCCTAGGTTGGGCTCCATGCTGAGCATGGAGTCTGCTTGAGATTCTCTTTCTCCCTCTGCCTCTGCCCCTCCCCCCGCTTGTGTGCTCTCTAAATAAATAAATAAATAGATAAATAAATAAATAAATAAAATCTTAGAAAAGAAAGAAATTGCTGAGTCATATGGTAACTCCACATTTACCTTTTTGAGGAAATGGCACATTGTTTTCCAAAGTTGCTCCTGTTTTATATTCCAACCAATAATATATGAGGTTTCTAATTTCTCCATTTTCTCACCAAAACTTGTTATTGTCTGTCTTTTTGATTTAGTTATCCTAGTGTGTGTGAAGCAGTATCTAACTGTGGTTTTGATATTTGCATTTCCCTAATGACTGATGATATTCAATATCTCTTCATGTCCTTTTCGACCATTTGTATATCTTCTCTGGAGAAACGTGTATTTGGATTTTTTGCACATTTAAAAATTGGTTTATTTGTCTTGTTTGTGAGTTGTAAGTGTTCCTTATATATTCTAGATATGAGTGTTTTATCACATATGTGTTTTGCAATATTTCTTCCCATTCTATGTGTTGCCTTTTCACTTACATGGTGTAGTCCTTTAAAGCGCAGAAGTTTTTAATTTAATATAAAAGGAATTATACACATGACTAGGTGGGATTTGTCCTGGGAATGCAAGCTTTATATTAATCTTATACCCTTCAACCTTGCTGAGCTCATTTATTACCTAATATTTTGTGGAGTCTTTAAGATTTTATATATACAAGATTATGTCATCTGCAAATAGAGATAGTTTTACTTCTTTTTCAATCTGGATAGCTTTCATTTTTCAATCTGGCCTAACTGCTTGGCTAGAACCTTCAGTACAATGTTGAATGGAAGCAACAGAGCTGACACCCTTGCATAGTTCCTCATTTTAGGGAGAAAGCATTCAGTCTTTCTTAAGTGTGATGTTAGCTGTGGACTTTTCTAGATAGTCTTTATCAGGTTGAGGAAGTTCCCTTCTATATGTCTGCTCAGGCTGCCATTACAAAATACTACAAACTGGGTGGCTTAAGCTCTAGGCATTTATCTTCTCACAGTTCTGGAGGCTAGAAGTCCAAAATCAAGGTGTCAGCAGGGTTGGATTCCGGTGAGGCGTTTTTAAAAAAGATTTATTTATTTATTAGAGAGAGCATGAAAGTGGGGGGAGGAGCGAGGGAGAGAGAGAAAGAATCCTCAAATAGACTCCCTGCTGCGTGTGGAGCCCGATGTGTGGCCAATCCCGGGGCCCTGAGATCATGACCTGAGCTGAAATCAAGGGCCAGCCACCCAACCGACTGAACAATCCAGGTGCCCCACGGCGAGGCGTTTTTTTCCTGGCTTACAGATGTGTTCCTTCTTGCTGTGTCCTGCTATAGCTTTTCTGTGTGTGTGTGTGTGTATGTGTGTGTGTGTGTGTGTGTGTGTGTGTGTGTGTGTGTGTGTGTGAAGAGATTGATCTCAGGTGCCTCTTCCTTTGTTTATAAAGATACCAGGTCTATCAGATTAGGGCCCTATCCTTATGACTTCATTTAACCTTAATTACCTCCTTAAAGGTCTTATTTCCAAATACAGTTAGGAGTTAGGGCCTCAACATATGAATTCTGGTGAGGGAACACAATTTAGTCCATAACCTCTTGCATTCCTAGTTTGTTGAGTATTTTGTTGTTGTTGTTGTGTTTTGTCTTGTTTTTTGAATCATGGAAGGGCGTTGGATTTTGTCAGGTGCCTTTCTGCAGCTACTGAAGTTATCATGTAGTTTTTGTTCTTTAGTATGTTAAAATATGGTACGTTACATTGGCGTTGATTTGCAGATGTTAAACCAACCTTGCATTCCTGGGATAAATTCCACTTGGTCATAGTGTATAATTCTTTTTATATGTTGCTGAATTCTCTTTCCTAGAATTTTTTTGAGGGTTTGTGTGTGCATATCCATAAGGTATATTGATCTGTAGTGTTTTCGTTGTATCTTTTTTAGGTTTTGATATCAGGGTAATACTGGCCTCATAGAATAAGTCAGGAAATGTTCTCTCTTTTGTTTTTTGGAAGAGTTTGTGAAGGATTGGTGTTAATTCATTTTTGGGGGGGGTGTTAATTCTTTAAACATTTTGATAAAATTCACCGGCGAAGTTTCTGGACCTGGATTTTTCTTCATAGAAAGTTGTTTTTGTTTTGTTTTGTTTTTTTACTTTAAAGTAATCTCTACCCCCAATGTGGGGCTTGAACTCATGACCCCACAATCAAGAGTTTCATGCTCCAACAACTGAGCCAGGCAAGCATCCCTCTTCATAGAAAGTTTTAAAAAATTATTAATTCAATCTCTTGTTCCATTTGTCTATTTCTTCTTATGTAGTTTAAGTAGTTCTTCTCTTTCTAGGACTTTTTTCCTTTCACCTCGGTATCTAAATTGTTGGTATAGCATTGGTCATTGTATTCCCTTAAAGGGAAGTTATGACATCATAAAGCTCTCTTCTGAGATTCAGTCATTTAAAACAAAAAATGCACCTTGGATTGTTGCAAGACTTTATTTCCAGAGTTCTAAAAAAGTGGACTTTGACAGTTGTTTCTGCCACTGTTCTCATTGCTTTTATGATGACATGAAATTTTGGATGCCCTCGCTCTGCTGTTCTGGAAGTAATTCTGATTAATAAGTCTGTTGAATACCTACTCATATATATATTTAGCTAAAAATGAATTTAATAATGGCTATTTTAGTACCTTACACCCTGTAGGAGAGTTGGAAAGCCACATTTGGGAACTCTCATCCAGCAACGATTTCCAAATCACACCACAAAATTGGCTCCATAAAGATGCTTCTGTCTCTACTGCTGCTGCTCCTGCTGTGGACAGATGCTGCTGCTTTCAACACTGACCTTCCCCAGGCTGGAAACTGAATGCTGCTGCTAGAACCTTTGGGAAAGCACCTCCATTATTAAGAAAGTAGTGGCCACCATGACTGCCACCTGTCCTAGTATTGCCTCCACTAAATCAATTTGATTCACTGGCTCCTGTCTCCAAGTCTAATGTAGGAGATTTCTTATTGATAGGCCACATATCTATGCTCTGGCTGTAAGGGAGCCTGGGAAAGCGGTTATTAAATTTCTATTTTGAGTGTTACTCCTTGCTTCTCACCAAGACTCATATGAGAATTCTCCAGACATGGGAAGACTATCTCCATTATGCATATAACCCATACAATGTCATAATTACGGCAAAGTGACTTGCACTTTAAATGTTTGCTTGCCATAATAAATCTTGCTTTCCATAAGTCTTCTTTAATCTTAGAACCACCTCACTCCACACTTTTTTTAGTCATTTATTTGTTGAAGGTATGGAACATTCTAATTGTTGAGTTCTCCATATTCTAGATTTGGATGGTTGCATTCTTTTTTTTTAAGTGTATTTATTTATTTTATTTTATTTTAAAGATTTTATTTACTTATTTGACAGAGAGAGACACAGCGAGAGAGGGAACAAAAGAAGGGGGAGTGGGAGAGGGAGAAGCAGGCTTCCTGCTGAGCAGGGAGCCCGATGTGGGGCTTGATCCCAGGACCCTGGGATCACGACCTGAGCTGAAGGCAGACGCTTAATGACTGAGCCACCCAGGCACCCCTATTTATTTATTTTAGAGAAAGAGAGAGCATGAGTGGGGGGAGGGACCCAGGGAGAGGGAGAGGGAAAGAATCTCAAGCAGACTCCTCACTGAGAGTGGAGCCTGACGTGGGGCTTGATCCCATGACCTGAGCCCAAATCAAGAGTTGGACGCTCAACTGACTGAGCCACCCAGGAACCCCTGGATGATTGCATTCTCATGGTAGTTTAACATGTGCCTGTATTTCTTGTATTTCCTGCTTACTGATAGCTGGATCTAGATTTAGCTACTTTGAAGTTTTTTCTCTCTCTTTTTCAAGATCGTTGCATTTTATTGTATGTAAATGACATCTAAAACACACCTCAACTTAAAAAAGCAAAAATAAAATGAAACAAAAAAGCCAGGGGAAAAGGAGAACAAAAAAATGCAGATGGCAGGTCATGTAGTTGGAAAATTACATGGCGCTTCCTGTCAGTGAAAGCTAAAAGAGAAACACAACCACTACCCGATTCTGTTGCAGAGGCTTTAGATCTGAAAATACTTGCTCTTAGGTACCTTCAGTGAGGGACAGTATCCTTGAGGACAGCTCTGTAGTATGGACATTAACAGGATTCCAAAGACCATCCCTGACTGTATACACCAATGTTAGCCCTACTGACCATTTCTGCAGCAGGAGTGTGGTGGGCAGGCAATGTTAAGCCAAATGAGCAGCTTGGAGGCTCACATGAGATGAGGACAAAGAGCTGAGGAAGCCTCGAACCCTTAGGCAAGGGGTGCGGAACTGACTGCCCAGTGTGACTAAGACAGCTAAACTCGCAAGTGGCTGTGGCACCTGCCCTATCCCAACGCAATTCACAAACAAATGGCTTCGTTCCAGGGGTAATCTGCAAAATTGCAACCAAGGGCCCTCCCGGGCACATCCATTGAGCTCCACGTAGCAGAGGCTCCTGACTGGGCCCCCACCTCCATTTTCTCCTTCTTCTTTCAGCTACAGAAGCCCCTGAGTTTTAACTGGATACATGGCCACCCAAGTAAGAGGCTCTATGTGCCAGCGTCCCTTTCAGCAAAGTGTGGCCACGCTGATTTGAACGACTCCAGGTCATATCCTTTGAAAAGAAACTGCTTTGTTCTCTTTCCCCAAGGTATTGTAGACACAGAGATGACCTTGTGGGCAAGGTCAACACCCGAAGATCGGCTGAGCAACAAGAGAGAAGGAAACCAAGGTCCCAGTGACCTTGCACAGCTAAGTCTGCCCCAGACCATCTGATTACACCTGTACTATTAGAAGTGAGAAGAATAAACTTCTACTAAAAGCCACTGTACTTTAGGTTCTCTTTATTAGAGCAGCTTAGCCTGTAGCTTAACCTCATTCACAACAGAATGGAGAGATGCCAGAGGGAGACTCCAAAGGACTCCGGCAACACCCTAGAAAAGTCATGTCACGGTTCACTTCAGCAAACAGGTCAGGAAATGATAGCCATCACACCAAGTTATGCCTCCTACTGGTGCAGGAGAGGCCCAACTGCATCCCTGGAGTAGAGGGAGAGGCTTTTATTACAGCCCAGCCCAGCCGGTCCACTGCGGACCTAGGCCAAATCCTCAATAGCTGGAGATACAGACTGCTTTCCCCACCAACACTAGGCAGGCACAGCCCTGTCCTACCTTTTCCCCTAAAGCAGGAAAGCTTCACACTTCTCCACTCTTCATAATTACCATTCTTGAGAACAGGCCAAGTCCAGGAAGGTGTAGGGTGACACATCTGCTGGGGGGCTGTGTGTGAGGGTCAGGGGAGGGGAGTCCAGATCCCCAGAACGGAAGTCACAGCTGGGAAGAGGGAGAGAAGCCTCCATGTCTGCCTTGGGTTTCTGGGGTCCAGGGGCCTCAGGGTGCAGCACCTGTTCCTCCTGTGCAGTCCGCCTGGTGACAGAGCTCAGCCGGGCAGCTGTCAGCCACTACCGAATCCTAGCCAGTGGCACCTGCTGCTGCTTCCGGCTCTTACTGAAGAGTTCCACGTACTGGACCATAGTATCTGCTGGGCCATAGATGGCATTGCGGCTGTTCCCGACACTGTTCCCTGGTGTGTGGCTGCCTAGAAAACTCTGTAGGAACTTGAGCAGCAAGCTCCAGCTGCCGCTAGCTACCACACAGGGGTCATACTCCACCGCTACAGAGAGGCCTCGGGAACTGGGTCCCCTGGCGACCATGCCTGTCTTCACTAGGAAGTCACAGTACTGGTAACGGGTACTCCAGGTCTCAATCGCTGGCCTTGGCACTCTGGAAAAAGCCCTTGAGCTTCACCATGAGCACATCGAAGTTGGTGTCGGCAATAAGGCAAGGGCCATTCTCAAAGGGTACTCTGAGTCATGCGTCACGTACATCGGCTTCCCAGCCTGACCTTGGCTGCCAAGAGTAGAGGCCGCTGTGTGGTGGGTCTCATAATCCACGCAAAATGTTCCTTGCTTCTCTGCCTCAAGCATCTCCAATTTCCGGTGAGGAGCTCCACCCTCTGCTGGACACTCTTGCCCTCAGCCGCAGGCATCTGGGACACACGAGTCACTCCCGTGGTACTGAGCCAGAAGGGTGGCAGGTACAAACAGTTGAATTACAGTGTTCTCTGGCTGCCCACAGTAAGGGAAGCCCCCTCATGCAAGCTTCTGTCGAGGTTCTTTTCTTTGTTGTTAAACATTTTGGTTTCACCAAAATGTATCTCTGTATAGATTTCTCTGTATTTTTCCTACTTGCAATTTGTTGGTATATTGAATTTGTAGATTGTATTTCTTGTTTTTTCATCTTCAGTAGCTTTTTATTTTTTATTTTTTTAAATAATATTTATTTTGTTATATTAGTCACCATACAGTACACCCCCAGTTCTTGATGCACTGTTCCATGATTCATTACTTGCATATAACACCCAGTGCACCATGCAATATGTGCCCTCCTTAATACCCGTCACCGGCCTATCCCAATCCCCCAGCCCCCTCCCCTCTGAATCCCTCAGTTTGTTTCCCAGAGTCCACAGTCTCTCATGGTTCATTCCCCCTTCTGTTTACCCCACCTTCATTCTTCCCTTCCTTCTCCTACCGATCTTCCTATTTTTTATGTTCCATAAATGAGTGAAACCATATGATAATTGTCTTTCTCTGCTTGACTTATTTCACTTAGCATAATCTCCTCCAGTCCCATCCATGTTGCTGCAAATGTTGAGAAATCGTTCTTTCTGATGGCTGAGTAATATTCCATTGTATATATGGACCACATCTTCTTAATCCAGTCATCTGTTCAAGGGCATCTCGGCTCCTTCCACGATTTAGCTATTGTGGACATTGCTGCTATGAACATTGGGGTGCATATGGCCCTTCTCTTCACTACGTCTGTATCTTCGGGGTAAATACCCAGTAGTGTAATTGCTGGGTCATAGGGTAGCTCAATTTTTAACTTTTTAAGGGACCTCCACACTGTTTTCCAAAGTGGCTGTACCAACTTGCATTCCCACCAACAATGTAGGAGGGATCCCCTTTCTCCACATCCTCTCCAACATTTGTTGTTTCCTGCCTTGTCCATTTTTGCCATTCTAACTGGTGTAAGGTGGTATCTCAGTGTGGTTTTGATTTGAATTTCCCTGATGGCTAATGATTTTGAACATTTTTTCATGTGTCTGTTAGCCATTTCTATGTCTTCATTGGAAAAGTGTCTGTTCATATCTTCTGCCCATTTTTTGATTTGATTATTTGTTTCACGTGTATTGAGTTTGAGTTCTTTGTAGATCTTGGATACCAGTCCTTTATCTGTAGTGTCTGTAGATTGTATTTCATCACTTCTGGAAAAATTTCAGCCATTTTCTCTTCATACATTGCCTCATTCTGTCTCTTTTACTTTTTTTGGGGGGGGGTGCCGTCCACCCCACATGAAGAGCCTAAGGCTCCTCTTCCGTCCCGCCCCATGTGCCGTGCTCACCTCTCAGTGGGCTGCTGTGGGAGCCTCTGTCTCTTCTTCTAGAACTCCAATTAAACATGTTATACCTACCTACTGTAACCTTTATGGCACTGGCTCTCCATGGCAATTTTCACGTTTTTGTCTTTCCATGCTACATTTTGGATAGTTTCTTCTCAACTATCTTTCAGTTTACTAATTCTTAACTTGCATCTACTCTGTTTTTTAGGCCCATCCATCTTTAGTTTTTAATTTCATTTATTGTTTTGTCTAAGTTCTACTCGATTCTTTATCAGATCTACTGTGTTGCTTTAATAGTTTCCTCTTCCCTGAGGTATTTTCAAGTTTATATTTTATTTCAATGTAGTAAGCAAGGAGACCTGGTATCTGCTGGATTTGTTCATTGTGTTGATTCTCACTCATGGTGGATTTTAACTTATTATGTATTAGTCATTATGTTTGAAAAAACATTTGTGGCAACCATCAGAAATCTAGGATGAAGAAACGATTTTCATTTGCTTTTTCCAGGCACCTGAGGCCCCTTACTAGAACTATCTTAATCTAAATTCTGAGATTAAGGTTCCCTTAACTACTCAGGTGAGGAAACTGGGTTCACAGGTCTTTTGGAAGTCCTTAGTTTAATGGAGTAATTGGGGTATCAGAGTCTCCACTTGGGGGCGGCCTAGGCTTTTGACTTCTGTGCCCTTTGTCAGGTAAGGCCATCAAACCCAACTTTGAATGCCAGACCTACTTTTCTAGGTTTTGATCTTCTCTAGATTTTAGCCAGGTGAATTTCTCATTATATTTTTAGTTCGTTTAGTTCTTTTAAGAAGACTTAAAAATATATTTCATCCTGCTTGTGTTCAGAAGGATTAATTTGAATTACTTAGGTCATAGTTGCCGAAAACAGAAGTATTAAATACTTTTTGAAAAAAAAATCTAATGAGAATTTTATCTCATATAGATGTATACCTGAGAACATATTCTTACCCTACTATGAGGAATGTGCTAATGCATGGAAATGTGACTATTTACCGCTAAATAAAAAAACAAGATGATCTTACGAAGCATTTTATGGAATAATTTAAGAACCACTGACATCTTCATGTAAGGCATTTTCTTTTCTCATGGCAACAAATGGAGTTAATAAACTGTGATCATTGTTCTTAATCAACTTATACTAAGAATTTGCATACCTTTTCCAGAATTGTCAAGAGAACAGTAATTAATGCCTGTGTATTTCCTAGCTAAGAGTGTCTGCTTGTTTCTGTTAAAGGCAGAGGAGTGAAATTTGCCCCGTTGGTGTCCTTGATGAAGAAAGATGATGGTTTCATCAAGGGGCAAATATTTATACCCAGGAGAATTTAAAAAGATTCAGATTGAACACTCGCCTCATAGTCCTGTGAATCTTGGCTATGGGTCAGTGGCAAATCTCTGCACCTGCGCTAACGCCAAGACCCTCCTCTCTTGGGGGTCAAGATTATAATAAAAAAAATAAAGAATCCCACTCTCAGCAGAGAACTGGAAGTGAGATGATGTCCCTGAATTTGTCACTGTGTCGGACGGGAAATAGAAGAAAAATAAAAATCCTTTTGATGTCTGTATCTTAGTGTTCTCAAACATCATCCTAATAGCAATTAAGATAACTTTAATTAAAAGAATAAGGGAAGACCTAGGCCAGGGTGAAGTTCTTCTTCGATTTGACAAGTTTTAAGTCCTAGTTTACATGAACTGTAACTAAAGAATAAACATATGAAAAACACAGAAGTATATATTTTAAATGAGATCAAAGGTATAACTTGGAGTTCTTTTTGTTTCTGACGAAATCATGCAAAAGCATGATTTTAAAGAATTTGAATTGGGGCACCTGGGGGCTCTGTCAAGTGTCTTTGACACAGGGGCCTGGGATTGAGCTGCGCATTGAATTGCTCAGCAGGAAGCCTGCTTCTCCCTCTCCCTCTGCTACTCTCCCTGCTTGTGCTCTCTCACTATCTCTGTCAAATAAATAAAGTTCTTAAAACAAAATAAAAAAATTTGAATTGTATCCATACTGCAGGTATTTTAAAATCACTTCCCCCAGAATATGAAATGCATACTCAAATATGCATTTTTCCCTTACTTCCAATGATGTGGTCAGTGTGGTGCTAAAGTCCTAGAAAGTAGTAATGAAAATTCTTAAGACTTATTTTCAGTATTTTAAGTCTGATAGAAATCACATATTTAAAAAAATCTGCACAAGCTAATGAAAATATCGTTTCTTTGCTTTTAGCTGGCATTGTAGTTGGTGGTATGATGCCAATTATCACAGGTGGAAAATTCTGAATGACAGCTATATGTCCTTTTTTTAATTTAAGATTTTAAGTAATCTCTACACCCAACGTGGGGCTCGAACTTAGAATCCCAAGATCAAGAGTTGCTTGTTCTACCGACCGAGCCAGCCAGATGCCCTTTGTGTCTTTTTAATAGAAATGTCATCACATAATGAGCAATATATTTGGTAAGTATATAGCCATTCAAAATACACAGTCCAGGGGAGCCTGGGTGGCTCAGTCAGTTAAGCCTCTGACTCGATTTTGGCTCAGGTCATGTTCTCAGAGTCGTGACATTGAGCCCCGCATCAGGCTCTGGGCAGGGCATGGAACCTGCTTGAGATTCTCTCAACAAATAAATAAAAACAAACAAACAAAACAAAGTGAAAAACAACCAATCCCCCCCAGAGTCTGTGAAAGAATATATTTAAAGGGTGTCCTGGTAATGAAAAATGTTGCAACTACCCTAAAATACCATTTAGCCCCTACTATCACTGTTCTTTCATCCTTCTGCTTGCAATGTCTGTGGAAAACTTAAGTCCCAACTGTCTCATGGTTCAAGAAAACTTCAATAATCCTATAGGACAGATCTCTCATGAGAATGGATAGTTTGCTGCATGCAATTTATCAAGACTCTAGTTTCATTAGAGGAAAAAGAATCAACTGTAACAAATATCTTACTTTCCAACAAAGATCTGAACACTTACGAATTAATTTTATTAAAGACTGATCAATCTTAATGCTTACAGGTCATTCCTGGAAGTGACGAAAGCTTCTGTTCAAAATCTAGGACTCAGAGATACTTAAGGTGCTAGAAATTGAAGATTCCAAAATGTAGTGAGTTGGTATTTCCAATTAGCTAATTTCTCCAATTTGAAAAACCAGATTAATAAATTTTGCCCTAGGGCCTTTTGTGGGGTCAGTCACTCTTGTTCTTTAATTAAACAATCATTCTCTGTAAGTGTTGACCAGCCAACACACAAATACCCAAGCAGAGAACATCTGAAGAAACCCCTTTGTGCAACCTCATTAAGGATAGCAAATTCAGTAAATTTTAGTTACTATAAAAGCCAAAAACCTCAAGAGCCTTTTAAACTAGATGGCTTTTGGGGCACCTGGGTGGCTCAGTTAACATCTGCATTCAGCTTGGGTCATGATCCCAGGATTCTCGAATGGAGCTCCTTGCTCAGGAGGGAGCCTGCTTCTCCCTCCCCCACTCCCCCTGCTTGTGCTCCCTCTCTCGCTATTAAGTAAAATCTTAACAAAACTAGATGGCTTTCAAAGATACAATTTCTTTGAAACTACACTTAAAATATCTACATATAGATATGCTTTTTTTGGGGGGTCAGAATTCATTTTTGGCTAGATTCTCAAGAGATAAGCACTAGAGTTGCGTAAGGAAACTTGTCTGCAGGATAGTGGTTCTCACATATTTCTCATTTGTGTTGGGTTTTGATAAACCCAAACCTTTAAACATTGTTATTTGAAATTCCTACATTTTAAGTAACAAATTGGGAGTACACTGAATAACCTTTTTTCAAAATCCAACGCTGTCCCAACACCCTCTGAGATGGAGATAGATCTCCCCCAAAATGGGGGGGGGTACGTTTTTTTTTTTTTTTTTTAAGATTTTTTAAAAAGTAATCTCTATACCCAACACGGGGCTCAAACGTAAACCCTGAGATCAAGACACATCCTCCACTAAACCAACCAGATGCCCAAGGGGTACACCTCTTGAATGAGTACTGAAAGAAAAAAACCAGATTAAGCTGCCACTTAAACATAAATCAAGTCTTCAGAATATACATTACCCTGCAATCCCAGGAGAGCGCTATGCTCTACCCTAATTTATAAAAAGCAGTGGCTGATAAGTCAAAGGTGAATTTTTATTTCTTGCCATTCAACCAAAATTCGTTGAAATTGCACATCCAATTAAACTATTTCAAGACAAAAATACAAAACCCAACTGACCCTACAACAACCCATAGTCTTACGACAGTATTTTTGAATGACTTCATAGAAAAGGTAACAAAAAAATTGCAGTACACCTGCAGTGTCCTTGAATCACTTTTAATCAGTGAAACTTGGCATCCCGTGGTTGACATCCTATCAAAAAATCTTGATAATGGATAGATGAAATTTCCAGATATTAAAAATCAAGTATTAAAATTTACAATTAGCAAAAATCCAGTCCCCGTCATCATTTTGAAAGATGCACCAGGGAATGGTATAAAAGCTCTGCTTACCCACGTTAGTATCCCAACAGACATCTTAATATTCTTATTAACATAACTGAGACTACATAATATTAGTAAAATTAATAACGTTTCTATTAGGATGAGTAACACCGCACAGAACTTGGTCAAAACCATTCAGGAAGCACATTTAACAAGGTAACACAGGCTACTTATGTTTGTGTTGTAAGGACCTTAGAATTTTCACCCTCATGCCTTCAAGTAATTTGTCAGATTAGTTTTAAATGAATACTTCAGGATGACACCTCAATAACTTCATCGTTCATCCAAATGAAGTCCTACAGCTTAGCCTTGCTGTATTTAAAATTTTATCAGTTGGCATTCACAGAGCCTGAATTTAGAGTTCAAAGCCCCTTGGGGAAAAAAAAACAAATGCATTCTTTCAGTTCTTTTGTAAATTTCAAGACAATCTCTAGATGTAGTGTATTTCTTCAAAGTCATATATATCAAGACTTGATTGAAAAGTTTGGATTTTGTTTAAAAAGCCTTTATTCATTTTTGATCAGGGAAAGGACAATCTCAATGTCAACTTCTCACCTAATCGTAAATTTGAACTTAACAGGATTCACTGCCCTAAAGACGCTGCACCTACAGACTTTGACAACATAACTTAAAACGAAAATCTCCCTTGTTCCCTAAGGTTGCATGTTGAAATAATAAACAGTCCCTTGCAATAACCAACACTGGTACTTGGCCTAGGTTTAAGGTCAAATAGCAAAACAGGAGCAAAAGGAGGCCAAGTGCATTTAACTTGATAGCCAGCAAGTACAAACATCATTGAACAAAGAAAATTGCAGGCACCAAATGAAACAAAAGGCAGGTTCATCAGCATAAAAAATTTACATTTGGTTGAAGGTGAGGTCAACTATTCCGCATGTGAACATGTAGGTCAATCCTATAGACTAATGTGGCACCACAGAAAACAAAACTTAAATCCAACTACACTGAATGTTAAATTCAAAACTTCTGTTTACCCAGGAAAATTCTCCCAAATCTAGGGCTAAAACTGCTCTTCAATGCACCAGGAAGATGTTTTAATGACTGTTGCTTAGATTTGCACTGACCTACGAAAACTTAAAGTGTACTTTTCCCTACTAATCCTCCCTATGTCTGAATCTGGGTATGCTTAACTACTCAGTTCATGCACTAATGCATTAATGATGATGAAATCTACTACCATGACTTCTTCTAAGAACTCACACCACGTTAACAGTTAACACCCAATATAGCTTCCTAAAAATGCCCCAATAGAAAAATTTTGTTCAGCTTGGTGCTTGCTGTGACAATACCAACAGAATACAACTAATTTCCTCAGCCACTACTTCACAAATACCTGAACCTAACTTTTGCTCAAATTTTAACCACCTCATACCTATCTGCCAAAATGCTTGTTAAAATTTAACTGTTTTTGATACTCTTAAACTGTAGCTCCTACACACAGTTTAACAGTGCCTTTTCCCTGGGTGTATCTGGACATTTTAATCAAGAAAACAATTAGTCATCATGGTATTATGATTAGCCAAAGCTCTTTCTAGCAGACCACTGATAAAGTCTGATTTAGCGTATCTTTAATAAATGGCTTCCCAGAGACAGGAACAAAGCACAATCTTTTCTATTCATGAAAGGAGCTACCCACGTGCTTTGTGCCAAAAAGGTGCACTTTCCAAGACCTAGTCCAGAAGATTCATGGTCTGCTAGAAAGCTTCCACTAATGACAACCCTATGACAAGGTCTCCAGATATACAGAGAAGAAACGTTAAAGGTGTGGTAGAAGCCTCAATTTAGCAGGGAAACGAAGCCTTAGAGGATAATATACATCTAACAAAAATGGGGAACAGAAGGACACTGTAGCTGGCTATTCATAAAGGACCACAGTTTCTCCCTATGGACCAATACTCCCTACAAAATAAACTGTGCCTTAATTATTGCTTATTTTAAATTACACTTTTACAGAGCTATTTAGTACCTGACGCAGAAAAACAATCACATAAGGAAGCATTTATTTGAGGTTTAACATGAAATCATACAAATAAAATTTGTATAAACACAAATCCACATCGAGTCATAACACAGATAGCAAAAGACAAAGTAAAAACAAAGAAAACTAATTGGCGGCTATATACAGTTGGACACAGTTGTGTCTTGTACACTAGAAAGTCTTTTACAAAATAATCATCTTAGATCAACAGAAGACCGATCTTCAATGTCGTCCTGCAAGATGGGTTAACTTTAGCAATCTCCTCCTAAAAACAAAAACAAAATAGCAATTAGATTTGTGTAACTCTGAAAGCTTTCAAAGGTCCACTTTCATGAATTGTTTTAAGTCCTCAATTTATTCTTTTCTTCAATAATTAAAGATCACATGCATATTCGATGGCAAAATGTAATTTGGGTCTTTAATAAATTCACCCTGGAGTTCCCAAATGATACTAAATTTAAATTTAGTTAGGGAATTGGGGAATGCAATCTTCCCATATTCACAGGTTGAACTGTGCTAGATTAAGGTCTACTAGAAGTATCTCTAGTAAGCCAAAAACGCTCTTACAAAGATGAATTTCTAATAGGCTTATTGTATTTTAAGGAAACGAATTGCTGTGTGCATATGATCTTTAATTTATATCCCAGATTTTAAAGTTCTTGTTTTGGTTTGTAGATTTCACTATTAGCTATAAAAAGAAAAAGCAAGCATTAAATCTTAAAGAATGAACACTTAAAATGAGGCTCCACAATTGAAATACAACACTAAACAGAAGACCAAAATGATTAAGCTGTAAAAAGGCATTTATGTACTTTAACTCCTGTAAAAAACCATTTAAGTTAAGTTTAGACACTTAATCTTCAAAAAGATTAAAAAAGAAGCCAAAGTCTGAAGTTTTCCACTTTAATCTTTACGCTGGTACATGAAGTTGGAAGAGACCATACCACAGGACAGCGTTTTCTGGTGTATGCCTTGCGCTCTGCCCGCAACGTGCGACCCCCAGAGATAGACGTGGTCAGGGTGACACACGGCCTGCAATGAAGTTCCCGCTGGCGGGTACAAACAAGGTATAATGTCAGAGTTAGAAGACAACATTCTTGTTTTCCTTAAGTTGTACCCATTTCAGTACTTTACCTGTTAATAGTTCTAAAAAAGTTTAATTATTCCTCTAGACCACCTGGTACACAAAGCAAACAGAAAAACTCTTAAGTTTTTCTGTAGTACTAAAGAAAGTGAGATAAGACTTTAAAGTTAAAGATCTATAGACACTTTAGGCAAAACAGGCTCATAAAGCAATTAAAAAGTTAACAATTTAGTAAAAACAGACTACACAATATTTTGTTTTTACTTATTTTTCATTTGTCTATTGATCTTTAAATTAAATTAGACATTTCCACTGGTTTCTTGTACTCTTACACACACCTGTTTTCTCCAACGTCCTCCTTTAGTATGGCTGGTAATTGTTTTGGTGATTGCCACCCCCTCGAGATGCCTTGCCGTAAGTGCTCTGTTGGCCTATTTTGAACACAGAAAAATTATATTGAGATAGTTTTCTACAAAATGGTTTTATTTTAAATACTTTAGAAACAAACACGTACAACTCTGCATGCCAATGTTAAAAATATCAGATATTTTAAACAGCCATTATAAACCAGTCACTTATCACATATTCTAGAACACTTCTATTATCCAAAATCCTTACATTACTATAATCACCCGATGACTATCAAATGCCTAAAAACGTAACTCCAAACACTTCAAGAACGGAAAACCCACATAACAAACAGTTTCAGAATGGGACTGTACTTTAACATGGAATTTTAATACCATTGGTTTATGAAATTAAGTTAAATATTCTTACCACTGTAGTCTGCATATCCCTGTCCATATCCATAGTTCCCATAGTTATACCCAGTATAATCATAGCCGCCATAGCCACTATAGTTTTGATCACCACCATAGGCACTATTGTAATTTCCATATCCTTGATCATAATAGTTATTAAATCCTTGGTTCCAGTTTTGGCCCTGACCTGAAACAATGCACAATGATTGTTAGGAAACAACTTCTGACCCCCAATCCTAACATAAAATGTTGTGTTCCTGTCCCTCACTCTGAAAATCTTAAGCAGGTGGAATGGACATCTATGTAGTTATCTGAGAAAGTGATTATTATTCCAGTTGTGATAGAAGGGGGCAGAAAGTCCAATTGTGCCAATTATCAAGCTTCCTAACTTATGGAAAATCAGAACAAAAGTGAAGACAGGTAGGCTGTTTAGTTTTAAAACAAGGACTCCTGCCCAAAGAAACCCAGGACCCTATGGTGTTATCATGTAATCTTAACTACATTAAATTGGTTATTATTTTCCCAATAGTAAGGACACTGTCAGAGTGACCATTCTTTTTACTGACGCCAGTACACTAAGTAACAAAAACCCACCCACTAACTTGAGCACTTTTTATGTTGAAAATCTTGCTTTACTTTCTTATGGGCTTATTCTTATTTAGCAGTTTACAGCTTAAACCACGGAATCATTCTCAAATAATTCAGTTCCAAAGAATTAAACCTACCTCGTCCACGACCCCTAGTACCACCTCGTCCACCAGCTGCAGCACCTCTTCCTCCTTTTTGTTGTTGCTGTTGCTGCCTATATACCTCTTTGGGTTGTGCAACTTTAATTTCACACTATAAACACATTAAAAAAAAACAACAATTTTTACTGTAATGTCAAGCCATTGTATTCCTCTCAAAACAAATTGAGAAATCTCACTGAACAAAACAAACGAAAAAACCACCTTCAAAATTTTCACTTAATAGAAGCAAAATGTCTTTACCTTCCCAGAACCAATTTGATGATATCTGCTTTCTAACAATTTCTTTACTGGCTCTTCGTCTGTGTATGTGATAAAACAAAACCCTCTTCTTTCATTTGTTTTTGTATCCATGGGAAGTTCAATATTTTCAATCTGAAACCAAGAAGCACACTCAAGATCATGCAGCAATGATAACAGCTACCAAAAGGTATTACAATGCCAAAGGTCCTCTTCAAGCTTCAATATAACATGCTGCATGCTATTCTAGTCAGGTTACTTCTGTATGGAAACTCATTTTATTATCAACATTGCAACACAAAGATTCATCTGTGAAGCATTTAGAGAAGCGCAAAACTTCATTTAATATCATTTTGCACCCAACAGATGCCACCGGTTGGTAAGTCCAAACACTGACCACCCCAAAGCACCTGTGTTTTGGCCAAAATAAATTATGATGTTGGTTTCCATCACAGCACAGAAAACAGCGATTAAGGTACAGTGACTAGAAGGGATCTGAGCAGTTAATTTAACCTCTTCCTCACCTAAGAAATCAATTGGTTCTGTAAAAAGCTGGGGAATAACATTACATAAACACACGAAGTATGAAAGACATATAAACATAATCATACAGCGCACCTCTCCAAAGGCTCCAAAATATTCTTTAATTTGCTCTTCAGAAGTATCTGGGCTCAATCCACCCACAAAAACCTTTTTGGGGGGTTCCTTCCCTTTTAAAGCTTTGGCCCTTTTGGGGTCTATCAATTTGCCATCCAGTTTGTGTTCTTTCAGTTCCAAAACCTAAAAGACAAATGTATTTAATCTGACAATATACAACCAAACCCCCAATTTGCAAAAAAGGACGCAGAAGCAGCACAGTGCAAACCTGCTCCTACCTTATCAACACTAGCAGCATCTTTGAAAAGCACAAATCCAAATCCTCTCGATCTTCCAGTCACTGGATCTGTTTTAATTGTACAGTCTACAACTTCCCCAAATCGAGACAAATATTCAGTCAGATCTTTCTTGCTTGTATCCCAGCTCAAGCCTCCAATAAACATTTTACTAGAAATAAAGTTATTGTTTAAAAAAAAAAAGATTAGCAGCACCTCAAGGATTACTTCAGCTCTGGAATTATGTTCAACTACGAAATAAGTAGGGGGAACTTTAACCGTATATGCAAGTTAATTCAATCCGTGTCTACAGTTCACGTATCAACAAAAGACCACAAAATCCCAATTCCATCGAGGTCACTTGTTCGAAACAGTGGAGAGCTTGCTCACCACACTGCATAATACAAAATTTAAACGAGGCCAACAAAGTGTGTTCCACATTGCTAAGTTTTTGAAATCCAACTTCCTAAGCTGATCCCTCACAACTTAGGTCCACCCTCTTCCACAGCTGTCAAGGCAATGTTCCACCTCAAGAACTCGTAACGCGTACTGGGCATCCGGGTACCAGTCACACACTGATTCCCAAACTAAGAATTCAGTCAACTTTCCCCAGGAAAGCTGTGCGGGGGCCCTAACACAGACACAATGAAAAGGCGGCGGCAGCTGCAGCATGTGGCGCAGCGAGGACGGCCCCTCCCCCTCAGGCCCCACGCGGCGCCTGCGCACTCGGGACACAGACGCCGCCGCCCTCCTCCTCCAACTCCTCCGCCCTTCCCCCACCTTCCGCGGGCCTCTCTAGTCACCCCCTCCGTCTCCTACTTTCCTCTTCCCCCCAAGGTAGTGGGGCCCAGCGGGCACGCGGGGAATCGACTCGGGGCAAGAACAGGGGCAGCGCGCGGCTCCCAAGGGATGAAGAGCGCGTGCGGCGCGCTGGGGGAGGGGGAACAGAGGAGAAGCGTGCGGTACCCGTCATCCTGCTGATTCTTGCTCGCGTTGATCTTGGATCCCTCTGCGAATTCCTCTATGTTGCTGTACTCGTTCATGTCCTCCATGGTGGCGGAGTTGTCGGCCGGGGGGTGCTGGCGCGCAGTCCGGGTCGCGGCAGCAGCGGCGGCGGAGCGTTGTATGGAGCTGGATTTAAAATGGCGGCGGAAGAGATCCGGGCGCCGCCTGCGCCCTCCCTTTATAGCCGCCCCGCCCGCCAATCGGGAGGGCTGCTGGGCGGTGACGTGGCGCTGGGCCCGGCGCGCCCCCTGCCGGGCGGAGCTGGGAGCGAGCGAAGGGAGGAGCGGGGCGAGCTGCCGCGGCGCCCGCGGCCGCCAATGGGAAAGGCTGCGGGAGGCTAAAGTAGCGGGAGCGGAGGGGAACAATGGCGGCGGCACATGGGAAAGCCGGGGCGGGACCTCCATCGCGGCCCTCCCGGTGAGGAGCGAGGTCGTGGGTGAGGGGACGCGGGCTTAAGATGAGAGAAGCGTCAGAAGAGAAAAACGAAGGGGCGAAAAGTCCTGGGGTCAAAAATCCCGAGCAGCGCCGTCGCAGGGCCACAGTCCCTCTTGTCTTGAGAGCCTTTGTCTCTGGCGTCCGGTCCGGCCCACTCCTGGCAAAGAGCCTTCAACCCCGCCTTTTTCCAAAGCCCTCGGTCCCCCAGTACGGACTGCTGCGGAGGCGGCTGCTGCTATCGATTAGCACCGTGGCCGGGTTGCTCCAGAAAAAAGGCGGACTGCGCCCGGTGCCGGCGGCTGAGACAGCTAGCGCGCCCGCCCGCCCGTCGCCGCGCGCACGCGTGTTTTGTCCTCGAGCTGGCTGGAACCAGCCGAACAGGAAGCGGGCGCGCGGTGGCCCCTCCGGACAGCGGCGCGGCGCGGGTGCCTCTTCCGCTACCGCCACAGGCGCGCGGGCCTCCTTAGCCGATCAGCCGGAGCCCAGGCCAACGCAATCAGGCAAACCTGTCCCGGCACGGCCTCTTTTGCAGGCTGAGGACGGGAGGAGGGGCGCGAGCCCGGTCAGGTTACTGTAAATATGCAAAAGCGGAGGCAGTGGGCGGGGAGGGGGCTAGGTGCCGTAGAGGGCAAGGGGCACTCACATCCCCGGCGCGCCACTCGCGGGGCTTCCGTCTGCACGTGCCCCGGGCCTCTCCCGCTCGCTCAACCAGTCTGCGGAGCGCGCGCGCGCCCGCGCACCCGGCTCCCGCGTTCGCTTCTTTGTTCCCGCCCACGCAAGGCCCATTTTGACGGATCGGGTTCGAGGCTCTCTGGTGGCCAATCGGCGTCGACGCCTTTACCTACCCCCACCCCCTCGGAACTCCGCGAGGGCCGCCCCCTTTCCCTGCCCACGTGCCCTAGGGCCCTAGGCAGCTAGGTAGTTCAGAGCGCCTGTGCGGCCGTCTCATCCACCTTCAGGGGCGCGGAGGTGGCTCTGTTCCTCGTGTTCCGGACCGCACGCGGTTGCCGAGTGGGAGATCCTTGCGGGGCTGTCGGAAGCCTAGGACGGTGCTGGGGGCGCAGTGGGCGCCGCCCTCCGCCCTTCCTACCAGTAGGCCGATTCCGGTAGTTGCATCCGGTAGGGAAATGGTCGTGCTATCGGTGCCCGCCGAAGTCACTGTGATCCTGTTAGATATCGAAGGTACCACAACCCCGATTGCTTTCGTGAAGGTGAGGGGCGGAAGGGAGCGGGGAAGTGACTTGTGCTTAAAAGCAATTAAAAACATTTTTTTTTTAAAGTATTGTATACCTTGTACCAGAGACATGAGGGGTAGGAGAGGCGGTGTGGCTTTGCACCCGCTGTGGGGTGGGAGGAAGTAGAAAGGCTGCAGCGGGTTGCGGGGTTGCTTTTCGTCAGCGCACGCTGTTCGTCCTCCGCCGTCCCTGTCCTTGGTTAAATGCAGATGGATGGGAAAGGGGTGGAGATGGTGGCGAAAAAGGGTGGAGGAGGGCAGATACGTCCGGGTGGGGAAAGGGAACGTGCCCCCCCGCCCCCCGCCGGCCAGGTGTGCGCCCCGTCGCCCCGCAGGTGAGCGCGTGCTTGGCTCTGGGTTGGGCATGGCTAGGCGGCGGCCGCGATTCAGTGGTTCTGGAGGCTTCTAGTCCTGCAAAACGTAGACTGAAGCGTCAGGATGACTTTTCAGGTAGCCCTGGTATCTTGGGCCGTGGTGGTTACTCTTCGCCCCTTCCCACTCCTGCTATTTAGTGGCCGAACTGCACTTTTTATGTTATTGGACTAGGCACTGCGGAATGCAGTGCTGATTTATTAAGCTACAGAACAAACATGTCTAGATTACGTTCATTTTCCTCTGAAAACCATGGAAACTTGAACCTCTTACCCAAAGCCTCTATTCTCGGGTATCACTATTAACCAAACAATTGTCTACGCCTAATTCGTAAGCTTATAGCTCTGCATTATAGCAGGGCTTAATATTAAATATCAATATAACTTTAAAAAGAATTCCTCGGGCCTAGTCTACGCTTTATTGGATTTCTGTTTAAGATGAAAACATTAACTAAAAGGGTTTGCATACAATAATAGAGATAACTGTTTACGATGTAGGAAAAACCCATCTTCCAATAAATTGAGTAGTCTTTTAAATTTTTTAAAGTTTTATTTTATTTATTTTTTTTAAAGATTTATTTATTTATTTATTCAACAGAGATAGAGACAGCCAGCGAGAGAGGGAACACAAGCAGGGGGAGTGGGAGAGGAAGAAGCAGGCTCATAGCGGAGGAGCCTGATGTGGGGCTCGATCCCATAATGCCAGGATCACGCCCTGAGCCGAAGGCAGACGCTTAACCGCTGTGCCACTCAGGCGCCCCTAAAGTTTTATTTTTAAGATTACCTATGAAGAATGTTTTTCTTGATGTGGATTATAATGTAAAATCAGTGTACACTTTTAGGACTCCAGTATAACAACCACTTACAAATTTTTTAGAAGAATCACAAACCATCTTAGCACAAGTTCTTAAGAAATCTAGTTTGACATTTTTTTTTTCTTAGTTTTTAATCACACCAGAGGCCTCTGTAGAAATATTCAGGATTGACCAAATGCTGGTAATGGAGTTGACTTTTTTTCCCTTAATGACTGACAGAATAACTGCTTTCTCAGAGTTTTCAGAGAAGAAAGGATTCCTTGTCTTTATGGGTTATAGTTAACAGCTTAACTCCACCAGGGATAATGACAGGAGAGGTAGTGATACAGCATAAGATTATGTACTATTCTTGGAAAGTTGATTAAGGACTAGATACCTCATGCAAATCAGTTTTGTAACAAAACATCATAGGTGCCTCTCCCACCTCTCCACTCCCCCCCTCCCCAACCAATCCTGTCTTTTGCCAGATGACAGGAGCCACTTCTTGAAATCTTTGTTTATGGTAGACTTATTCTGACATCTTTCTGAGAGTTAAAATGCCTTCATCGCCTAAATAGATCTTTTTTTTTTTTAAGTTTGACACTCATCTATAAGTAAAGTCAAGGCAGGCTGAAAAAATGATTTGGGGGGGGTTTGTTTATTTTTTAAATTTTATTTATTTTTTTAATTTAAATTCAAGTTAGTGTATTAATAGTTTCAGGGTAGAGTTTAGTGATTCATCAGTTGCATATAACACCCAGTGCTCATTTCAGTGGTTTTGTTTAAAGGATAGTTTCTTGTGCTTTGTCCTGTAATCTGTCTTTATTTTATTCACATTAATTATTAATCTGTTATAACCTAATAAGCTATTATTAATTTGTTACACATTAGTTTATCAAAACTGTTGTTTCCAAAAGTATATTCAGAAGAACGTTAAGTCTGTGTGGATATTTACAGTAATTCTGCAAAAAGGATTCCATTATTAAATGCACTTTTGGGGAATGTTAGGCTATACACATTCAACTGGTTTCTTTATTGCACGACTTCTCAGAGCCTTTATATCATACACATACATGCACACACATATATGTTTAATGAGCCTTCAGGAGAGTGACATTTCACAAATTTACTTGAACAAAAAACTTTTAGCAGAGTATGTCAAGGATTAATCTTTTAAACACCTTTTAAAGAGGTACTAAATCATATCCTTGAATCTCTGAGCGTGGAGGTGGGAATTGGGAGATGTTTGTTCTACTTTGGAGTTTATTAGTCACGTTAGGGATGTGGAACATATAGGCCTACTTCCTGCGGAACCAAACATCGAGTACTATATATATGTGACTTGTATACTTGACTCATCCTCAAAAACTCTGTGAGGTGTGTGCACTGTCCACATTTTACTCATAGGAAACTAAGATTCTTAACAATTGAACAGTATGCCTGGAATGTGAACCCAAATTATCTGACTCAAAAACTCTTACTCTTTACATGATTACACTTGACCTCTAAAGTGGAAACCACAGTGCTTGTTCCATGTCTTTGCTTGGTTTCTGTATATGTTAAATGACACAGTTGATATGAGAGCACTTTAATCAACACGAAGTACCGTAAAAGGATATGGTAACAAATTTCGGTTTATACTGCCTCTTGGTGATAGGTTTAGGAGTGAACCCTTGAACCACAATAACTATAATTGAGTCTTTATTTGGAGATTTGGTCCTATAGTCAGTGTATACTGTGAAAATTGAGTATTGTCGAAAATTGCCCTTGAAAAAGACCCATAGGAAGTCATTCCTCTTCGGCGCCTGATTTCCATTTTTCAGTAAGTCATGCATTCATTTTTCCTTTAAGGTGAAAACATATCCCTGAACATAGAGGAAGTAGTTGATTTGGGATTTGGTGACATAAATGAAAAATATGTTATATCAAACATTAGCCTCATACTGAGCCACTCACACTGTAAGAGACACTGGGGGAACTGAGACTATTCCTCTGGGGAACAGAACACCCCATTGAGTGGAATAACACACAGATTGCCAGCACTTACTATGGTTATTTTTTCCTTTCCTCCTTTTTTTTTTGGTCTGAGCACTTACAGTTAAATGTGTTTATGATGCACCTTAACTATGTAACACAAACAGTCTGGGATATCTCATGGGATTCTCTAGAATCTTCTCAGTCCGGGAGGTGGTGTTCTCTGGACAGCCTGCTGCTCTATCACGGCATGCCTCAGCCCTTCTGGGTCAGACAACAAAAAAACAATGGATTGATTGATTGATTTTTAAAAAGATTTTATTTATTTATTCGACAGAGAGGCAGCGAGAGAGGGAACACAAGCAGGGGGAGTGGGAGAGGGAGAAGCAGGCCTCCCACTGAGTAGGGAGCCTGATGCGGGGCTCGATCCCAGAACACTGGGATCGTGACGTGAGCCTAAGGCAGACGCCCAGTGACTAAGCCACCAAGGCGCCCCAAAAACAATGGTTTTATTTACCTGCTGTTGTATCTTATTTTCTCTGAGTCATAGAATTGTCAAATTTCTAGGACAGGAGGGGCTCCTAGCTAGGATCATGCAGTGAATTTTGCAACCAGCTAATTAATTTCTCATGAATTGATGCCCAGAGGGAGATCCTGTGTGAGGTCATCACAACTTGTTGGGAGCAGAGCAGCACTAGAGCCCAGCTTTCCTTATCTAGATGGTCCCCATGCATCTGAATCCTCAGCCTCCAGCCTTGCCCCTCACTGCAGGACACATGCCTGTGGATTTGGTTTTCCTTTCACGTGCTGATTCTGATCCTTTCCAGTGCTGCTCTCCCAACACTTTTTGGTCATGTACACCATCAGCAGAATTGGAGCAGGCACGGCCAATAGAGTTTATCAGTTGTGGGGGCGCCTGGGGGTTTCAGTCAGTTGAGTGTCTTACTCTTGATTTGGCTCAGGTCATGATGTCAGGGTTGTGGGATCAAGCCCCGCGTCAGTCTCTGAGCTCAGCAGGGAGTCAGCTTGGGATTCTTTCCCCCTGTCCCTCTTCTTTCCCTCTCTCTCTCTCTCTCATATAAATAAATAAATCTTAAAAAAAAAAGAATTTATAAATTGTGTATACGTACTATTATTATGTTACAATGGAATTTGAAGATGAGATTAAAATAATAATTGTGAACAAATGTTGTTATACTCTCTTCCCTTATCCCATTGAATCATCTTGCATGCCCCATGGAGCCACCAGTTGAATTTTGTCCGTGTGTTGTAGTATTCATTTTCTGACTTTGTACATTGTATTATTATGGTGTTTTTAGTCTGTTAGCCTCTGAAATAACACTGTCACTAGTCTCTGCGGTTATCCTGTCAGGAACCTTCAACCATTGTTTCTGGATTTGGAGAAAATTATCCTCTTGTTTCTGAAAATACTCTTTAATTTGGTGGCTTTCCTGTTGTTATCTGTTGACATGTACATGTAACATGTACATGCAACAACAGTTGAGGTAGTTACGTTCTACAGAGTCACTGAGAACCTTGTATTAGCAAATAATGACTCATTGCCCCTAAAGAAAATACAAGGCTAGGTTCTTGTGAGCCTCTGGTCACAACATTTCTGTGAACTGACTAGTATGTGACCTTGTCTTATGTGTGTTTCTGTTTCCTTTATTTAATGTATATTGTTGATGGGTTAGCATTGAACTCACAGCCAGTTGTACTGTAACTCCTGCTTTAATGAAGCCTATCTAAACACACGTATTTTCTCCTGAAGGCCCATCACAATTTATTGTGCTCAGGAACACTAGGCAGTACTTCAGCATTTTGCTTGGGGGCCATTTTGAACTGCAAAATCAGCAGAAGGTACAAAATGCAAAAAATATGGCACTAAACAGACTCTGAAAAGGATGCTTGTTTAAACTACGAGAGGTGAAATGAGGTGAATTGTCACTTTGTGCTAGGAACGTGTACAATCAAGTGTTTACAGATTTTTGCCACTGGGCACATGTACTTAATTTTGAATGATCAGGAAAGTGCAGCGAGTATTGATTTGGGGGTTACAAGTAAATTTTAGTGAGTAGGAGAATTTGCGAGTACGGAATCTATAAGTCATGAGAATTGACAGTATAGAGTAGTAGTTATACGTGTGGGCTTGGACACCTTACAGGTCTGGATTGGCATTCTGGCTGCTCTCTGTGTTTTATGGCAGGTTAGTTAATGTCTCTGAGTCTAGGTACATATTTTCTCAGCTGTATTGTGGAGCTGTCTACCTCAGAAGGCTACTGTGGACATTTAATGGGTGCTTAGCCCTTAAAAAAACTTCGTAAAATTAATGAATATGTTTACATCAATATTTCATCTACCATCCCAATAGATCTTGTTAGGGAATAGTGGGCAGGGGACATGTTTTTCATTTATGCCTTAGGAAAACCTTGTGCTTGAGAATAAAATCTTGGTTATAATTAAGAAGATCTCGTTCACTGAAAATATGAATCTGATTGGGATTTTTATCCCTAAAATATGTTAAGTGGGGACATGGTGGGTCCCCTAGCCAAAGGCTCTTTATGTCTGTGCTTCTCAGACTTGACTGTGTATACAAATCATTCAGGGATATTGATAAAATGTTATTTCTGATTCAGAAGACCTGGAATGGGACTTGATGAATTTTTCACAGGTGCCCTGGTGCTACTGCTGCTGCTCTGTATACCACACTTTTTAAGTATTGAGGCTTCATACAGATTTGTTAGTTGTACCTATGTGTAGGCCTGTTAGCACTGCTCTTTTCTAATGGCTCATTTGATATGATAAAGTAGACCAAGCAAGAGAGTATAGATGAGTTAGAGGAAGTCTGTCAACATTAACAGAAGCACCACCTCTCAAAGGTTAAGTAAATTGGTTCTGGATCAGTAAGGCTGTATACAAGAGAACAGGTAATGTAGTAAGCCTGGTAGACAGCAAAGCATTATGCAAATGGCCACTTCCCAACTTTAGCAAATCGTCTTCCAGAACTGAAGTGTAAAGAAAGCAAAAGCACCATTCGTTCTTAAAGGACAAATAGAATGTTAGCAAGGAGTTAGGCGCACTTACAGGACCAACTAGATAGTATACACTTAAATATTTATTTAATTGAATGTGTATGTACAGCAGGGACCTGCGTAAGAAGCTTTTGGGCTCGTATCCTGGCAGATGGGCAGGTAAACAGAGCTTTGCTAAACCTGTTGTATTCGTTTCTCCTGGTTGCTGTAACAAAATTACCACAAACTTAGTGGTTTAAGACAGTATAGATTTATCATATTACACTTCTGGACAGTCAACTCTGAAATGGATCTCACGGAGTTAAAATCAAGGTGTTGGAGGGGTTGTGTCCCTTCCGAAAATTCTAGAAAAATTTCCCTGCCATTCCCACTTTCTAAAGGCTGCCCACATTTCCTGGTTTGTGGGCCTTTCTCTGTCTTCAGAGGCAGCAGCATGGCATCTTCAGACCAGTCTCTCACTCTCTGTCTTTGAGTTTCCTACTTCCTTTTACCTTTAAGGGCTCTTGTGATTGTATAAGGCCCAACCACATAATCCAAGGATAATCTTCCCATCTTGATTCTTAATTTAATCATGCCTGCAGTACTTTTGCCATATAAAGTAAGTTTGGGATACGGATATCTGAGAGGGGAAATTTTCCCCTCTAGCTACTTGATGAACACGAACATTTCTAATAGATGCCTTTGTCTGTTCTAGGGCACATAGGAATTAGAATTCATAATGACTCCACTTGTGTTTTGAAATTTATCATTAATAGTGTTGGATGCAAGCTATAATATTTTCTTTAAGATTTGACAGATTTTCTTTTTTTTTTTAATCGTGTTGGTGTTTAAGGATTGTGCTTGTATAGAGGTTGGTAAAGGCAGTGTTTAGGGGCTGGAGTTTTAGAGAATGAGGTAGTTGGCAAGGTTTTGACTTAGACTGAGGGGGAGAAAAGATCCCAAACTAAACTTTCTACTTTAGAAAATAAGAATTAGACAAATCCTTGATCCTGTAAATAATGTTTATTTGAAGTAGCAGATACCCATTTAATTGAAAATCAAAATGATAAAGATTTTAATTTTATGTATTTATTTTTAAAGAATTAATTAATTAAAAAAGTTTTTAAGTGGGCTCCTTTCCCAACATGGAGCCCAACGCAGGGCTTGATCTCACCACCCATGAGATCATGACCTGAGCTGAGACCAACAGTCAGACGTTTAACTGACTGAGCCACCCTGGCCCAGGTGCCTATCTTTAAAGATTTTATTTTTAAGCAAGCTCTGCACCTAATGTGGGGCTTGAACTCACAACCCCAAGATCAAGATTCACACACTCCACGGACCAAGCCAGCCAGATGCCCCTTGATTCTCTTTAAAAACATAATCCTGCTTATATGCTCTTCTGGTGTTTGTTTAATAATTTTTTGAGATGTATTTTATGTTAAAACACTTTTAGAAATGGAGAATGTATTCTTGATTGTTTAACGATGGTTGTAATTTACTCTTTTATGTTCTTTTATAGTTCAGCAGTGTATTTTAGAGGATAATAATTGAGAAATGTTGAAGTTGACATTTCTTTCTCATGAAAACTGCTATGTTAATTTTATGGTCTTTCTAGGAAGAGAGCTCGTGTTGTCTGATAGTATATCCCAACTTCGATTAAACATCCATCTGATAAGTATTGCTTCTAATGTTTTCAGCACTGAGAGGTATATGATGCCTATTCTGCCCTCAATAGGAAACTGCTAGAAGACAACCCTCAAGGGACAGCCAACTAGAACCTTCCTTCTACCTGTGCTGTTGATTATTGACACCAGTAACTGCATTTGAGTCATGTTCCCGGCCTTCATTCACTCTGTGAGATTATTAGGCTTTTTCACCTGCAAGGATGAGGTTATAGAATCTGTTGTGCTTGTAAGGTGGTGATGAAGATTGAACGAAGTAGAATGCAAAAGTCTTCGAAAATTATAAAGCTCTTTAGAAACACTGATTATAACGCAAGAAGTACCAGACTGATACAGGAAGTGCTTGTGAAGAGTCAGTAAGGAAAAGAGGGAACTAACATTTATTGAGACCCACCTGCTCCACATTTTTTCCCACCATGATTACCTGCACCTCTGCTGCTTATGACCCTAGTCAAAAATACAGTAAGAATGAGGCCCAGAACGTGCCTGATCTCAAAAGAATCTGTGGAAGCATTGGAATGGCAGGACTGTCTTGATAAGTGGCTGTTGGTGGTTTGCTTCACATTCCCCCAAGCCTTCCCCATTGCTAAATACTGTTTCCCAAAGGGAGATAGACCCATGGTGGTATGTGAGAGGATTTTTGTTGATTCAACCAGAAGCAAAGGGAAGAGCCTTTGGAGAAGCACTGTATTGGGTCTGAGTATATCAAGTGGATGGAAAGCCCCGCCGGCCTGAACTTCTGGTCTCTTATTCTAGAACCTTTTGTGTCACAGCACTTGCATGATCTTTCCTTCCCCTCTGTCACATTTATTTGAATACTTATCATGTGCCAGGCTCTGCTAGGGATCCAAAATCCCTAAGACCCAGCCATCACCCTCATGGAACCTGGTAAGGAGGACAGGTCCATAAGTAGGTTGTCTTTGCACGGTAGAACTCCTTTGTGGTTTTCTGTGGGCTAAGAGATAATGTTTCAACTCGTGAACTTCAGTGAACAGGTTTTTCCAATTTCCCTCTATTCCGTTGCACTTCTTATAGCTGAACATGTCCGTCCAGTCATGCTCCTTCATGTCACCACTGTTCCTCCAGCTTGGAGTGTAATACTTTTTTTCCCTCCAAGTACAGGTTGGTTTCATGTACTCATTAACATAAAAAATATTTATTGGGCTAGGCTGTGGGCATAGAGAGGTAAGACTTGCTTCTGCTCTAAGAGGGCTTTGTTTAAGCAGGAATTTTCGAGTCTTCTCCCCTTTTTGCAGGGTCGTGCGTTTGCCACTGCAGCACATGCTGCCTTTGGGGTTGTATTTGTGTCCTGTCTCTCAGCAGTGCTGAGAGCTCCTTGTGGACAGAGACTGAAGCCTTTTTTTTTTTTTTAATTTAATTTATTTTTATTTATTTTTTAAAGACTTTATTTGAGAGGGAGAGAGAGAAAGAGAGAGCATGACTGGGGAGAGGGAAGAGGGAGAAGGAGAGGGAGAAGCAGGCTCCCTGCTGAGCAGGGAGCCTGACCTGGGACTCTGTCCCAGGACCCTGGGATCATGACCTGAGCCAAAGGCAGATGCTTAACCAACTGCCACCTAGGCGCCCCTATTTATTTATGTATTTTTAAATACTTTATTTATGTATTTGAAAGAGAGTGTGCGTGTGCATGAGTGGGGGTGGTGGGGGGCACAGGGGGAAAGAGGGAGAAGGAAAGGGAGAGGGAGAAGCAGGCTCTCCTCTGAACAGGGAGCCTGACACGGGCTCCATCCCAGGACTCTGAGATCATAAGCTATGCTGAAGGCAGATGCTTAACCAACTGCACCACCCAGGCACCCCTTTTTAAAATTTTAATAGCAACTATGTAATTTCCTTATAAGATGGAAAGCCTGGTAGGTTATTAGGGTAATGGCCTGTAAGTATATAGCTTAACCTGTACATATGAATTGATTGGGACCCAACACAATGTGAAACATAGAAATTCAGAACCACGTAAGGTGTATAAGGCATTCAGCCAATGCTTGGTGATTCTGGATGCATTCCAGAATGGGCATGGGCAGGGTTGGGATTAGGTTTCTCCTAGCCTCTGCTATCCTTGCTATTTCAAATTTCCTCAAGGTGCTACTTTATCTTATTTAAACAGCATGCAACTTAGCTGAAGTGTTTCGAGAGTGATATTAGAATTTTCATTGAGCCAACATTTCTAAAACCTAGAAGTCCAAAGGAAGAAATCAGCTAAAAATGGACATTAAAAACTATGGAAGAAGGGTGCCTTGGCTGGCTCAGTTGGAGGAGTGTGCAACTGTTGATCTCGGGGTTGTGAGTTCGAGCCCCAAGTTGGGGGTAGAGTTTACTTAAAAAAAATCATGAAAAATAGAAATTTTATTAACAATTAAAATTAAGTTAAAAAGCTAAATATATCATGCTGTGGAAATTTGTGTCTGTTATTTTGTGGACAGAGGAAAGTTTTTTTCCTCAGATTTTTCCTCAAAATAATTCATGCTTGTTATAAATTGGAAACATTACAGAAGAATATAATATAGAGAGTGAATGTCTCCTTTTGCTCCTGCCACCCAGAGATGACCATTAAGAACTTGGTGAATATTCCTTCTGACTTTTTCCTATGCATGCAATAATTAAGATTATTGAAAGAAATGTAGTCCAACCTACTCCCCAAAAGGCACCAGTTATAATATATAGCCCTCACTTTTTAAATATATGTAGGTAGGCCTCTATCTAGGTCAGATAAACTTGGGGGTTTTTTTTGTTTGTTTTTTGTTTTGTTTTTTTGCTCAGATAAACTTTTTAAGGACATTCTGTATTGAGCTCTGAGAAGTCTTTCCTTGTCTGATGATTCTTAAAATTTTCCATTCTTATTGCCTACCCCGTTGTTCCCCCTTCACTGAAGGAAAAAAGGCATTCTTTTCATAGTGAAAGTTTATTTTTGTGTAATACTTTTGATTTTCATATTTATTAACTCATTTAATTTTCAAAATTGGTTTTGGTGGAGGTAGGAGTCAGAGAGGGGAGAAGCCAACTCCCTGTGAGCCTGTTGTACCCGGTTCTCCATCACCCTTCTAAAGTGTGTGGATAGTCAATAGTCCTGTCCTCAGAGGCCCTCATGGGGCCTCCCGGGACCTCTTCCCAGGGGGTTCTATTTCAGAAACACAGATTTCTTTCCAAAGACACAAGTCTTAAATACCGAAAAGGGTTCTTTGCCTCTGAGTGTGTACATGAGGGGTTCATTAACTTGATTTTCTTTTCAATGATTCATTTTCTTAAGTCTAAAAAGTGTGGAGCTGACACCCTTCCCTGAGTAAAGAGAGACTAAAGCATGTAGTTTGGACACTAGTGGTAATCACAGCAGTGGGACCTGGGTGGGACTTTGGAGAGGAGCCATGGTCAGGCCAGTGTTTGGCACTTCACATGCTATGCTCCAAGAGGCTGGCTGACTCCTGGGCTGGGCCTTGTGTGGGTCTAAGTCATTACAGGTTCGGTTAAGCTCATAAGATCCCTGCAACCAGGATGATGAAGCTCTGGGATCTGGCTCTTCAAACTTAAAATAAAAAAAAAAGATCTGATTGATAAACCGTTACCATAGTCTATTAATTTGTACTTAACCTTTATGTGCTTGTGTAAAATGGAATAATAGCACCTGTTTCATAAGGTTATTATGAGAATTGAAATGAGATCATTAAGACCATTCATTAATTCATTGAATAAATTTGGAGTGCTAGGTAGGTTCAGGGAGAAGGTCCATGCCAAAGCTATGGGTTTTGAGGATCATCAGCTATAGATAGTATTTAAAATCTTGAGATTAGATGAAGTCACTAAAGATTGACTATGGATAGAGATGGGCCTGGAAAAGTAAGGGCTCAGTAAATGTTGGCAGTTACTTCCACTATTACTACTTGTATTATTTGTGTTATTACTTGTATTATTGTATTATTACTACTATTTATTAGAAATGTTACAGAACTGCCAGGTGAACCGAAATCTCTCATTTTCTTAGTACAAATGTATTTTGTACTAAGAAACCAAATCTTTGTTAGAAATTTCTGTAGAGACTATCAGGATTGGGGCGTTCGGTGATCCCAGTGAATAGTGCTCCCCAAAGTCATCCATCTACAGAGCTGGATAGGCCTAGCCATTGGGATTTGATAGGCCTAGATTTGAGTCTTGCCTTTACGTTGTATCAGCAATGAAACCTTTTAGAACCTCAGTTTCTTCATGTGTTCGGAGGGGTCACTTTGCAGGAATGGCAGGTGGATTCAAAAAGGTAGTTGTCAGGGCACCTGGGTGGCTCAGTCGGTTTAGCCTCTGACTCTTGATTTCAGCTCAGGTCACGATCTCAGGTTATGAGCTCGAGCCCCGCATTGGGCTCCGAGCTGGGCATGGAACCTGTTTAAGATTCTTTCCCCATCTCTCTGCCCCTCCTTCTTCTCTCTCTCTCTCTAAAAAAATATAAAAAATTATCAATTTCTTTCCTTTCCCTTCCACTGCTAGGGGCTAGGACTTCAGACCAATCATGTTTCCTTCTTGGAAACTCCAGAGATACTGATACTCTGTCCCTGTGCCTCTTTTTTAAACCTTATCCCAGCTACTAGCCCCTTGTAACGATAACCTTTCCTTGTGTGATATGATTCATTGCAATTAATTAGATTATAGTTTATCTTTCTTTAATTAGTTTAATCTCAGTGGGATTTAGAAGACACGTTTTTCTTATCTGGTAGTGCGTTTATTAATTCATTTTGAATGTAGATGATGAAATCTAATGTTCATTCCTAAAGGTTGCTGCTTTCAAGGGGGAATGGTTACATCCCTGCTTACCCCATTGAAGATAGGGACACCAAAATTAAAATCTCTGAGCTCCTGTGCCCCATGTAGCAGTGAGAGCACCCAACTTCTGGTAGTTCCTAGTATGGTCTTCAGGAAGGATATTTAAAGAGCAATTTTAAAACTTTTTTTTTTTTAAGGATTTTTTTTATTTATTTGAGAGAGAGAAACAGAGCATGAGCTGAGGGAGAGGCAGAAGCAGACTCCCCACTGAGCAGGGAGCCCAATGTGGGGCTCTATCCCGGGACCCGGGGATCATGACCTGAGCTGAAGGCAGATGCTGAAGCAGCCACCCAGGTGCCCCTATTTAGGAGCAATTTTATTTTGTTTTATTTATTTATTTATTTATTTTAAGATTTTATTTATTTATTTGACAGAGATAGAGACAGCCAGCGAGAGAGGGAACACAAGTAGGGGGAGTTGGGAGAGGAAGAAGCAGGCTCATAGCGGAAGAGCCTGATGTGGGGCTCGATCCCATAACGCCAGGATCACGCCGTTAGCCGAAGGCAGACGCCCAACCGCTGTGCCACCCAGGCGCCCCTATTTAGGAGCAATTTTAATCCCACAAGTGCTGAAGCTGTCTAACAGATGGATCACTGCCATGAAGTAGTAAATTCCCATCGTTGGAAGTATTTAAGCAGGTACAAACTTCCAGTTATAAAATAAGTAAGTTCTGGGAGGTAATGTACAGCATGGTGACTAGTTAATGATACTGTTATTGAATATTTGAAAGTTGCTAAGAAAGTAGATCTTAGAAGTTCTCATCACAAGAAAAAATTTGTGTGATGATGGTTGTTAACTAGGCTTATTATGGTGATCATTCTACAATATTATATGCATCTATCAAATCACTGTTGTACACCTGAAACTAATGTATGTCAATGATATCTCAATTAAAAGAGATTATGCACTCTCATTTAAGAAAATAGATAACCAAAAAGCAAAACAAAAAACAAGAAACCAGAAACCTTTATAAATGGCCCTGTTCCCCTCAATTTTGTTCTGTGCATTAGATATTCCCCAGAATGGGATTATGCTGTAAATTTGAAACCTGTTTTATTTCTTATTTAGAAAATGTGATTTGTTTCTAAGACCCAGCAAGCCACTTAATTTTCCTTTGCTTTTTATCTTCTGAGAAAAATAGTAGTCCACCACTATTGCCTTTGTGTTGTTTAATTTTCTGGCTGAAAAAGTTTTATTTATTTATTTATTTTAAATATTTTATTTTTAAAGATTTTATTTATTTATTTACCAGAGAGAGAGAGCATGAGCAGGGGAAGCAGCAGACAGAGACAGGGAGAGAAGCAGGCTCCCCACTGAGCAGGGAGCCTGATGTGGGGCCCAATCCCAGGACCCCGGGATCATGACCCGAACCGAAGACAGGCGCTTAACCGACTGAGACACTCAGGAGCTCCTTATTTTATTTTTGTTTTAAGTAGGCTCCACGCCCAGTGTGGGGCTTGAACTCACAACCCTGAGATTAAGAGTCGCATGCTCTACCGACTGAGCCAGCCAGGCACCCCTGGCTGAAAAAGTTTTAAGTTCTCAAATACTTTAAATCATTAGTTGTACTGTGTGGTTCATTGGAAGGCTTTTAAAATAGTTTCTTAAATAGCTATACTCTAAGTATTACCCATTACCTTTTTATTATCCATTTTCCTCAAAGGAGACTTGAGTAAACGTTAAGCGACTCTTTTATTCTTATTGATTCTATGACCTTTTTATTAAAACAACCACTTGACCGTAAAGCAGATCCATATTTGGACTTCTAAACATTAATGAGGCAACTTCTTTAATTAGATGTTCAGAACTGTTGTGGCCCTTAAGGAGCCTTAATGGAGCTCTTTCAGAAAGCTACCATTGAGCTGCATGGAGTTGCATAGTATCCCCGCCCGCATTTAGTGGAACTTCGTCAGAGTCCCCTGAAAGACAAATACTCTTATTTAGTTCTATGGCCTTTTGTTATGTGTACTACTAAACCATAACAGTCCCTTAGGTGCCTGGTGGACTAAAAATATTTCACATGTTTATAGAACCCTGGGTTTATTGCAGCATTTTTTTCATACTGTAGTATTCTGAAATTACCCGTAAATGGGTTGTGACTGAAGTTGAAACATTTGTCATCACAGTTATTTCTGGAATTACTTTTAAAGCCCGAAAATGTTCAGTGGGCAGTGTTGGGCAATAAGCACTAGGTTTACCAAGTCTATTTTTAGAACGTTCTTACATGTTATCATAGCACATAACATTCATATAATTACTGGCTTTTTAAAAATAAGCAACTTGAAGGGATTTTATTTATTTTATAAAATAGGTTGCTCAAAAAGTATGTTGAAAGAATAGGATAAAGTCTTCATAATTTAGTTATTTGCCCCATGTGCCTTTATATGGTAGAAGTCTGCTAATATGTCTACCCCACAGAGTCTTGATACTCCACGTGTTATATGCTAAGTTCTGCCTTCGTTGCCTAGCTTGTGTGTTTACTCAGTGCAGAGGGGAGTTTCATATCTAGAGGAAAGGGGCAAATTGGATGATCAGGAATTCTGAAGTAATCTCTAACTCTTAAAGCTTCTCCTAAAAGTTCAAAATTGTTTGAAACCTTGCACCTTTTACCTCCGTGAGTCCTCTGAGGAGAGAGGCTGTGGTTGGTAACTGTTATCAGAAGTATCTCGGGGCGCCTGGGTGGCACAGCGGTTGAGCGTCTGCCTTCGGCTCAGGGCGTGATCCCGGCGTTCTGGGATCGAGCCCCACATCAGGCTCCTCCGCTATGAGCCTGCTTCTTCCTCTCCCACTCCCCCTGCTTGTGTTCCCTCTCTCGCTGGCTGTCTCTATCTCTGTCAAATAAATAAATAAATAATCTTAAAAAAAAAAAAAAAAGAAGTATCTGGCGCTCAGCAGGTCCTCAGTAAAAGTTGAATGTGTGAGTTCATTGTGCTTGTGATTTATCCTCTGGGAACTTCTCTGCTATTATTTATCACTAAACTTTGGGCAAAGGTGATCCTTGCCCGCTGAAATGTTTGTGCTGGAGAATATAATAAGTGGTCAGGCCTATCTATCTATCTAATTACTGCAGTGACCTTGCTTGGTATTATTCCCGTTTAGCAGATGAGAAAACCGAGGCTTAGAGAGGATAAGTTGAACATAGCAGTAAAAGACAGAGGTTAAGGACTTGGGCTCCCAGGATTCACAGGCTCTTCATAAATTATTCTTGGGATCAGTGAAGCTGGGTTAGGAAATTGGGCTTTGTGACGCACAAAGTAGTATAGCACTGCATCTGTTTTTATGCCTTTTCAGCACTTCAACTTTTCAGTTACTGGGAGGCCCTGAATCTAACCAATAGTTTCCCCCAGGAATGTTTCCAGTTGTGTGAGAACTGGGGAATAATGGAGACAGAACATTAGGGGAGGATGACCAAGTGAGAAAGAAGCAGGTAGAGGATGAGGGATCAAAGTTGACTTGTTTTTTAATTGTAAAACATTTTAAATAAGGAAGAATAAGGATTAATGTAATGACCATGCACCACCACAAAGCTCATTAGATTTTATACAATTTTGTTTCAGATCTTAAAACATTACAGATATAACTGAGACTCTTGAGTACCTCTCATTTTGTGTTAGAGTTTTATTTATATGTTAGAGTTTATATTTATGTTTATAATTTCAGTACACTGATTTTTAACTGCTATATGTTGTTTTAGAGTATGAAGGAATATACCTGAGTTTATCTGTTCTCTAGCTGATGAAGATTTAGTTGCTTCCATTGGTTTTGTTGTTACACCCACTACTGCAATAAACATTTTTTTACTTTCTTCTTTGCGCACATGTAGTAGAGTTTGTCTGTGGTACATGGCTAGGAAAGGACTGGATGTGTGTGCATAAAACCTTCAGGTTTTCTCTGTCTTCTCAGAGAGCGTTCTGGAGTGGGGAGGCCAGCTTGCAGTCCTACCACAGTGCCTGAGTGGGGAAGAGATAAGTACGTGAAAGGCAGGATAAGGAGAGGCATGATGTAGGACACTTTGGGAAAACCAAGTCTTTAAAGAAAAGCGGAAGTATATCAGTATGGTAAAAGGAATATCTTGCAGAAAAAGCAGGCTGTCAGTCTCGGCTCTTCGTTTTCCTTCTTTGAGATCAGGAATGAGTTTTTATTGTGCTTAAACAAGGCTGTTCTGTCAAGTACGCCGAACAGTTTGCTTGATTACACTGTATGCTTTTGAATCTGCTGAATGATCCACTGCTTACTGGAATGCCACATGAGAACAAGCAGATTTGAATAACTTCTTTATTTTTACTCGGGCTGGTGAAATTTGAATAACGTGTTATGAAGAGAGGTAAATGCTTCAGCTCTACTATTTATTTATCTTTTTTTGTTGAAATCTAGTTGACACATGGTATTATATTAAGTTTCAGGTGTGCAGCGTAGTGGTTGGGCATTTATATACATTAGGAAATGATGACCACAATAAGCTTAATTACCGTCCCTAACCATACGAAGTTATCACAGTGTTCTTGTATTCCCTATGCTGTACTTTATATCCCTGTGACTTATTTATTTCATAACTGGAAGTTATAAAGGGCAGCCAGTAAATACTTGAATAAATAAATGAGGGAATGAGTTTAAATGGACTCTTTTTTTTGAAGATTTTAGTTATTTATTTGTCAGAGAGAGAAAGAACATAAGGAAGGGGAGCAGCAGGCGGAGGGAGAAGCAGGCTCCCCGCTGAGCAAGGAGCCCGATGCAGGACTCCATCCCAAGACCCTGGGATCACAACCTGAGCTGAAGGCAGATGCCTAACTGACTGAGCCACCCAGGCGTCCCTAAATAGATTTCTTGAGTTCCACGTGATTATAGAATTTTCCTTAAAATATAAGAGCTCCTCTGAGTTGTATACTTGGGGTCTACACTCCTGGCATATATCCATTTTCTGGGTTTTTTAGATGGGTAATTGCTAAGACTGTTGCAGAGTCGTCACTCTGGATTTGTACAGCATTGTGCTCTTGCTTGGCTTGTCTGACCCACTGCACCGTGTTGCAAGTCTTGTTTGGCTGCCATCCTCCTGTCTCCCCACTAGATTCTTAAGCTTATTGAGAAAAGGGACTCTGATGTATTTATCTTTTCAATTTCCTTTTCCATGCCCCACTAGTAGACACTAAAAAAAATTATCGAATGTGCCACATTTGATTTGAAAAGGTACATATGCTCAATTGTAAGTACACAAAAATTTTGACCTAAGAGAAATCACCTTGCCGATGTACGGATTACTGACAGGGTATTTATCTTTGAATTGTCTTGCCCATCACTGCCTTCTAGGGAGTTGTGTAAGGAGTCTGATTACCAAGAAAGAATCATGGTGATCAGTTTGTTTGTTTGTTTTTAAGCATTTGTCATGTAGGGACACCACTCTTTCAGCATATATTTGAGTTGTGTACAAGAGCCAAGTACTATGTGTGTATCAGCGATACAGCTGTGAGCAAGGATCCCTGCCCTCACGGACCTGTGGTCTAGCCATCTAGTTCAGGAGTCAGCAACTCTTCCTGTAAAGGGCTGAACAGTAAGTGTTTAGACTTTGCGGACCATATGATCTTGGTTACAAGTACTCCACTCTACCATTGTGGCCTCAGAGTAGCTGCTGACGCCATAAGTGAATGAGTGTGGCTGTTTCCAGTAAAACTTCATTTACAGGGAGTGCCTGGATGGCTCAGTTAGTAGAGCATGTGACTCTTGATCTCCGGGTTGTGAATTCAAGCCCCACAGTGGGCATAGAGCTTACTTAAAAAACAAAAATAGAGAAATCTTCATTTACAAAAACAGGAGGTAGACTGTCTTTGGCCCACAGGCCATAGTTGGCTGACTCTTGACCTAGTTCATTTGTTCCGTGGTCTTTGTTTCTATTTCACTCCTATAGCCACAACAGAAATTTTCATGTTTACATGTAGTTTTCAGTGGCTTACTTGCTTCAGTTAGCAAAGGTGAGACTGTTGAAGAACTTGATCTCATGCAAATGACTAAAGTTAATTCTTGTTTGTTTGTTTTTTAACTTGTTTATCCAGGACATTTTATTTCCTTACATCAAAGAAAATGTTAAAGAATATCTGCAGACACATTGGGAAGAAGAGGAGTGCCAGCAGGATGTCAGTCTTTTGAGGAAACAGGTTGGGGCATTGCTCTCCCATTGCTTCCACATTCCCAAGTGTCTGAGAATTGAGGATGCCTGGAGACTCAGATGTGCTCTGAACATACTGCAAAAAAAACGCTCTGGATTCACAGGGCATGGACGTTGTGGTGACTTGCCTGCTTAGGAATTCACAGTACATAATTAAACGGCCAGATCATGGCAGTTGATTGTCTCTACAGTTCCCTCTTGCTGGATTCATTTCGATTGCATAAAAATGTCATGTATTTTTAAAACTAAGCTTTTTCTGGGTAGTGTGCAAGAGATTTTGGTGCCATCTTACCACATTTTTCATTCATGTCTTCAGTGATTCTCCAGTCTCTTCTGCCTCCTGGCAGGAGCCCTGCTGTCCCCTGCACAGAGCTCCTGGGGCCTCACCTCCACGCAGCCCTGCAGACCTCATGCCCCGCTCACAGTAGGCCCAGCCTTCATCTCCTATGCTGTTCTGCTCTGTTCTCTGCCCGGCTTACAGTCTGTTTTTCCTTCCACATTCTGTGCTATAGAACTCCTGTTTGTTTTCTTCTTCAAATTGCTTCTGTGGCAAAGATTTACACACTCTGCAGGGTGAACCCTGATAGTTATTTTCTGTTTCATGTTCTGCATCAGATAATGTGGAATGCTCTAGAAATGTTTTAATGGTTGGGAGTTGGGATTGGAAATATAGCCTTTGGGCCATGGGGTATTTGGGTTTGTTAAATGTTCTAGATAACTCTGGGTTAGTCTGAAACACTCCCCTCCCGTAAGCTTTCTGTTGTCTCAGTTCTTACTGAAATTACACATTCCCCCTTGTAGTATATACATCATTGGTATTTAGAAATTGGACATATACTTCATCACAGAGTCCTTGTTCTAAGTAGCTGTTAGGTTTTTTTGGGCAAAATGAGGAAAACTGCAAGATACTGAGAAAGAACCAACCCCAGATATTGCTTTGCTAGCTTCTTTTCATTGAATTCCAGGCATAAACGGATTTTGTTGACATTTTCTTTGTTTCTTCCTTGGTTCATTATAGTGCAGAGGAAATGATCAGATTTAAGTGAAGTCCTGGTGTGTTGATCCCTGTAAGTGAATCAACACACTGGGTCCCACTATATCATATTATCATTGTATGCTGTCTCTCTTCTCATGTACAACATGTCTCTCCATTTAAATTTCAGCTTTAGCAATATAGGAAAGGTGTCACATTTATTAATTATAATCCACTTTCCTTTAGGAATCATTCATATCAGTCCCCACAGTGTGAGATACTTTAATTCGTAACAATGCTAGATGCCAGTGGTAGTTGGAGAGAGTTGGTCCACTGGGTTTTTGGGTCTCATTTCAAGTGATCTTTTTTAAAATAAGTAAGAAACAAACTTCATGTTATTTATGACTTAAAGGCTGAAGAGGATTCCCATCTGGATGGGGCTGTTCCTATCCCTGCTGCATCTGGGCATGGAGGAGGTGACCCGCAGCAGATGATCCAGGCCGTGGTGGATAACGTGTGCTGGCAGATGTCTCTGGACCGGAAGACCACGGCGCTGAAACAGCTGCAGGGCCACATGTGGAGGGCGGCATTCGCAGCTGGGCGCATGAAAGCTGAGTATGTAACTGCTGAAGGAACTCAAAACATTTCACCAGCCCTGAAACCTAGTACCTTTTCCACTGGTCCTCTCTTTACAGTGTTGTGTGATTAGTCAACTAGATAAAATCAACATTCTTTTTATTTTATTTTTCTAAGATTTTATTTATTTATTTGAGAGAGAGTGTAAGAGAGAGAAAGAGGAGGGTGGGCAGAGGGAGAGGGAAACGCAGGCTCCCGGGGAGCCTGATGCAGGGGTCCATCCCAGGACTACAGAATCATGACCTGAGCCGAGGGCAGACGCTTAACCAACTGAGCCACCCAGGCGCCCAGCATTCTTTTTATTTTAACAAGCGTTTGTTTTGTTTTTTCAAAGCCAGGATAAAGCATTCCACCCAGCTAAGTTCCCCAGAGCAGCATGGCTGGCTTTGCGGGATGGTTGAGGACTTGTACCCCAGTTTAAAACAGCTTCCTAGAAAATAGTGACTTCTTTGAGCTTGGGCATATTTGATCTCTAGCAGACAGCACTGTCCGGGCTCCTTCTCAAGACTGTTAGGTTACCTGCTTTCTGCTCTGCTAGAGAAGGAAGAATGCTGTGAGATTAATTTACGTGTCATTTTGGTATTACTCAGAGTGGCAGCAGTACTGCTGTGTCCTGTGCTGATACAGCAACTTCCACAGTCTGGGCTGTGGTGTTCCTGAAAGCCTTCCTGCCGAAGGACACTCGTGAGTCTTGTGTTGCTAAGGAATCCTTTTTTTTTTTTTAAGATTTTATTTTTAAGTAAGTAATCTCTACATCCAACTTGGTGTTCAAACTTATAACCCTGAGATCAAGAGTTGCATACTCTACTGACTGAGCTAGCCAGGCACCCTGCTAAGAAATTCTTAGTAAGACACTGCCACTAAGGATTTTAGGCCATTGCCTGATGTACACCCTGAGATCCAGGACTTCTTCTAGTTGCTATATTTCTTCTGTTTTTCTGTCGAATGAAATGCCATTCCTTTATTTATGTACTTTACAAGGGGCTTCCACTTTTTAATATATTTTTTTAAAGATTTTATTTCTTTGAGAGAGAGCATGTGCAGGGCAAAGGGAGAGGAGAAGCAGACTCCCCGCTGAGCAAGGAGCCTGACTCTGGGCTTATCCCAGGACCCAGAGATCATTACCTGAGCCAAAGTCAGATGCTTAACTTTAACTGACTGAGCCACCCAGGCACCCCAGGGGACTTCCACTTTTTAAAGGATGCATTAGAATTTTAGGATAGGCCAATCCTCTGGGAACAGCTGCTAGTTCACTATATAAAACACTAAAGAGCGGAGCTGAGAGAGGATACTCGAACTAATTATAGTTAGTCCTTCCTTCTCTTGGACTGGTTTCCTTAATTATAAACCCAGGTGCTTGAAATAAGTTATCTTAGATTTCTAAGCCCTGAATTGGAGCAATAACAATCTACAAATTGAATGTAGAGAAATCCTGTCTCTGCGATCGCAAAATAGCACACAACGTAACCCACAGTTCTGTGTGCTGGTTTCAAACTAGTTGATCTCTTTCCTTCAATTAGTGTAATCTGTTAAACTGTTTCATCCAGTAGGAGACTTCCCTGACATTTTCCAGTTAATCTTTTAAAGATGACGGGTTCCACGTTCCAAGTTCCTTGTGCTTCTCTTTTCACCTATTTCTGTGATAATTCCACCACTGAATAGTAGAACTGGGAAGCAGGACTTAGTGTCAGGAATCAGAAAAGCTAGACACTGTTTGCTGATTAGCTGATGTGAGATGGTACAGGTCTCTTAACTGATTGTTATGTGATTTTTTTCTATATTTTAAAACTTTAGGTTTTCTTAGTTCTTAAGAAATGGAGTTCCGTTTTCTAGCTAGTCACATATGAATAGCTTTGAATCCTCAAATGTTTTTCTTGTAATTGTTTGGGAGCAAATCTTTTTAAAGCCATTTCCATGCTTTCTGAAGGCACACCGGACATAATTTAATCTCTTGTCATGAATTACATTGAAGATTACATAATTGTTACTTGCTTTTTTGAGAGCCTTGGGAATTTAAAAAAGCACTTTATTATTTCATCCCTTCTTTGTAATCACTTTTTACTGTTATTCGTGTGGCTGCCTGTCAGAAACTGTTCTCGCCACCTGGATTGTTGCTTCTAGTCCGCTGTGGTCCTGGAACTCCAGTGACAGGCTTGTCAGCTCAGCAGGAGTCTGCAGTCTCTTGGAGGTGCTTCTCACGGCGACCCTTTGGGCTCAAACAAAAGAAGCTCGTTACAGCTATTTTGACTGGTTTTCATCAGGCACGATAACATGTTCCCGCATTTGAACCTGATGGTCTTTCTTCTAGGTTCTTCGAAGATGTAGTTCCAGCGGTCCGGAAATGGAGAGAGGCTGGAATGAAGGTGTATATCTATTCTTCAGGGAGTGTAGAGGCCCAGAAGCTATTATTTGGGCATTCTACAGAGGGAGATATTCTCGAGGTAGGTTACCTGATTACTCTGTTTTTCTGACACTATCAAAGCATGAAATAATGAATTTTAAAGGAATATCCTACAGTTACAAGCTAAATCAACAGTCCGATCACTGCATGCATATGCTAAGCAGGTGGTAAAGGGAAGTGGATAAGCTGGGAATGCATTCCAGGGAAGGGTGAAATGTTTTCTGTTGTATCAGTCTTGGCACCAGAGATTCTTAAGCTGTTGTGAATAAGGATCACCAGGGGAGTTTGTTAAAAGCATAGAGCCCTGGGCCGTGCTTCCTAGCAAATCTGCATTGGCAGGTCTGGGATGGGGGGGGGGGCGGTCAGGAATATATATATGGATACGTAATACAACTAATAAGATATGAGCTGGCTTGGAAATCAGCTGTCTTGCCAACATTAGATAATTGTCAGCTCAGACGAAACTGATGGCCCCGTTCTTTTGCTGGTTTCAAGTAGCAGGTGAGCAGTACAGGAGTGGCACATGCCCCATCCGAACGCATGCTCACGAACACTTCTATAACAAAGCAGAGCGCAGGGTAGAGTCATTTGTTTCTGGCACTTTGGAGAGAGAATGGATTTTATTTTAGCAGAACCCTCATTCTTCTGTAAGAGAACTGGGTGTGTTATTAAACGATGATGTAATGTTAAGGCCACCTGTTCCCTTTCTTCTTAGATGAGAAAATTCTTGCCAGCCCCTCTGTCCCACCATCCCTGCGCCATCTGGAGGACGGGGCGGGCACTGGGAAAAGAGCAGGCTTTAGGACTTTAAAAAGAAATGCCAACTAACTGAATACTGGCTGAACTTAGTGATATGCAGGTCACTCAGCCACCTGTCTTTTAAATAAATATTTATTGAGCCTCTACCGTGCACATAGAACACTTTGGCTTTGGAGATGTCCTATTCTCATTTTAGTACTGTCTTGTGTTTTATCTTAGTTTAAATCAAATATTAAGTCAAGAATAAAACCCTTTAAGTATGGGTATACAGATAACGTGTACCTCCTCTGAAATACAGATGTAAACTACTCTTTTGTTCTCTCTGATGGAACAGACAGTAAGGTGATAGTAGATAATACACAGTAGTTACTGAATTCAGTGGTAAAAACGTACTTGCTTATATACCTCTAGCTCTTGCCTAACAAAATAGACCAAAAGCTCAAAGGTCAGCGGCAGAGCGAGACAGTTAAGTAGCAGCTTACTAATGAGGCAGATTAGAGAAATCTGTTCATTTGGGGATCAAAAGGACAATGTTCAGGACCTGTCATTGGGAATGAAACCCAGCCCAGTAAGTAATTTGAGTGTAAATAGGGTTTTAAGGATAGAAAGTCGGGCATGTATATTTTAAAAGATTATGGATATAAAATTAATGCTAATCAAAGAAAACCAAATAAATTATAACATGATTTTATATATATTGAATTGGTAGTTTTCTTCTAAATGTTTATTTCTTTAAAATCTTACTTTATTTTCTGTAGCCTGCATAAAGTCCTCTCAAGTAGATTTTCAGGGATTATTTATTGAAGGGACAAAATCACTATGATTGTTACATATTTCAGAGCGGATGGAGGAGAGACCAAGGGGTCACACTGCAAGTGTATTTATAACATCAGTCTTTTCTTTCCCTGTGTGCAGCTCGTTGATGGGCACTTTGATACCAAGATTGGACACAAAGTGGAGAGTGAGAGTTACCGAAAGATTGCAAGCAGCATTGGGTGCTCAACCAACAACATCTTGTTTCTGACAGATGTTACTCTAGGTGAGTAACCTGACTCCTTATATCGTATCCTCCAGGGTAGGTGCTGAGTCTGGCCCTGCAAACACATGGCCTCTATAAAGAAAGTGTATGTGGACCCTTGAAAAATGAAACAGGTTTATAAAAAGAAACCGTGAACCAACTGGTCCATGTTTTTCTCCATTTCCCCATCCTTGGGGGTAGTGTGTGGGCAGGTGGCACTGGAAGGACTAGATCTCAATGTAACTCTTATCCATGGTTCCCCACCCATCCTTTTGTACACACACACAGACGAAATGGTAAGATAACAAAGGACAGTTTAAGGGGTGTCATTGTGGGAAGGAGCATGGGTGGCAAGGGTAGGAGGGTAGGTGCATGGTCAGTTAGGGACATAAAGTTCTAGTGGCCCTGATCATGTGTATTTAATAGCAATGACATGAGCTAAAAACCAAAAAAGAAACAAAAAGCTACAGGGAAGGAGAACTCACTTTTGCCTCTTTGCTGTTGCAGTTGATGAGCCCTGCCCCAAGGTGAGTAGGGGCTTCCTCTCCACCTGCCCGCAGGTGATCTCAGTCCCCAGGCACCCCTCATGCTCTGAACCTCTGGCCTTGTTGCGCGTGATTCACCTGTTGAAAGCTAGACATCTTTTTTACCCAGCATGGCCCTCTTTACTTTATATGGTACGTTAGCAGATGCATTATTACTTTAAGGATTGAATGCGTGTAACAGTATACACTGTACCGTATCGATAATTTAAGTGAGTTCAAGAGCACTTTTGACCAAATGTAAAACTCACACTCCAGCTCCTGTGTAAGAATGTAGATCTTCTAGAGAATTACAGCAGGAAACTGTAGTGAATGAGGAAACAAGCAGCAGCCGGTGAAGAGGTAGTGGGTGCTGGCAGAAGGTTGGGCTCTGGTTCTCCTCTGAAAGCCTCTGCTTGGTAAGGCTTTCCCACACTCACCCACCTGGCTCCAGCTTTGGATTGCATGCTCATCGTCCTTAGAGTTTGTGCATCTCCCAGGGGGCCTACTTTTGGTGTGTTTATAATTGCACCTGTATTTGAGGGCAATTCTTTGTAATTGTGTTCCTTCTGCTTACCTTGGATCATAAGTTTCACCTTCCATCTACCCCAGAGCAGGACTTTTGTGTCCTGTGCGGCTGCCCTGACATACTATGTCTGGGCCGGCAGGCTGGGGAAGGGCATTTAGGGAAAGAGCCTGAGGGCTGGGTGCTCTCTTGCCTGGTTGGCTCCATGTGAGTCCTGGGCCCCTTGGAGTCTGTAGGCCGTCTCCCTCCCTCTGGCCCTTCCTATCGTGTCGTGGAACTAGAGTCTCCCCTACCCACTGGGACTTTCAGAGATAGGAACCCAAAAGCAAATCCAAGATGCTGAAAGGGTATCTTATCAGAGGTAGTGTGTGTGAACTGCATTCTTTCTCTGCTGCTGACCTTTGAGCTTTTGGTCTGTTGTGTTAGGCAAGAGTTAGGGGTATATAAGCAAGTACTGATTTGCTAAGTCGTTTAAAAAAAAATCTAGGGGTGCCTGGGTGGCTAAGTCGTTAAGCATCTGCCTTCGGCTCAGGGCGTGATCCCAGGGTCCTGGGATTGAGCTCCGCATCGGGCTCCCTGCTCAGCAGATAGCCTGCTTCTCCCACCCCTACTCCCATTCCGCCTGCTTGTGTTCCCTCTCTCGCTGTCTCTCTCTGTCAAATAAATAAATAAAATCTTAAAAAAAAAAACAAAAAAAACTTAACCAGCATAGATCATGTAATGCTTTCAAAAAGTTATAATAATGTTTTCTAGAGAAAGAAGGAGTTAATTTTAACTGACATACAGTAGACATTTAGTAATCGTTAATGTCTTCATTAAATTTCTGGCCTTGGTGAATGTAGACTGAAAGTTCTGATCTGGGTAGATGGTGCCACGTCACAGCCATTTGTTGTCTTGAGTTTGGAAACAGCAGATAACATGTCGTACGTATCTTGGCTTGGGTCAGCTTCAGAGTCCAACGGTTTCTACAAACTGTTGTCTCGGTTTTCTACATCCTGGAAAACTTGACATTTACTTTCGGACCGCACTGAAGGAGAGGAACAGACAGACAAGACGCACGGGCACACTGCTTCAGGGTTCCCTGTGTAACTAGGTAGCCAGGCCACGTAAACGTAACCATTGGCGAGCATCAGCCTTGACAAAGCCATTTCACCTGGTCTCTACCCTGGACTGTAAATATTTGCCTGTCTTATTTCCTTATAGAAACTTTGGCCAATTCAAAGCTTTGATCTACCCTCCCTTGTGAATGGCTTCTGGGGGCTTGGAGTGGTGGGATGAGGAGCTTGCTTTACCGTCTCCGTAGGTTAAGGGTGTGAAACACAGCAGGCCCTGTGCGGAAGGATAATTTGAAGACCTTTTACTTTGTTTTGTTCCTTATGGAAAGGAGATAGGCCTTGCTCTGCTGAGGTTAGCTGCATTAATCTGTGAACTGCTTTTCTGTCATCATTCATATGAAAGGGGCTGGTGGAGATGCAAGTCTGTGGTTTACCCTCTGTTTAATTTCCTAGCACTTTGGATGATAAGTTTCTGCAGGCTAAGAATTAGAGAACTGCTTTGTGGCTGGAGCTCCCCACATAACCAACCTGTCCCGAGTATCCTGGGATTGAATGTGTTGTGATCCCCAGGTCTTCACCCCATTCCTCACGGTTTGGTTACTATTAATTATAATCCCTGCTCTGGTAAGATCACGTACAGGTTCTTCATATTCTCACCTTTAGCCACATTTTTTTTCTAGTTGTTACCATAGTACATCTATAATTTTATAGATGTCTTTCTCTTTTCACTTAAGCCATTTCTTTGGGCTGCAGTCCCAGAAGCTATTCTTAACTTTAGCGAATAGAGATAATCCCCAAATCAGCCTCAAAACAAAATTGGCTTTCTCCAAGGTCTCTGCACAGAGGTTTTGTTCTTGTCCCTCATCTTCTGCCAGCTGCACACCCATTTAGGCAGTAGGGCCAGAACTGGGCTCATGTGTAGCTGGGATGGGGCCACGCAGCTGGCTGCTTGCCTTGTTCTTTTCTATTATTTCTGATCCTGTGTTTTTGGTACCACATGCCCAGACTCCATTGCCAAGGCAGAATGGAAGACTAAGTTGATATCCCAAATAACATCCAAGTATGAAAGAGAGATCCAAAAGACTTTTTCCTCTTGGAGAAAAGGAGGGAGGTCCAGGGTTTTAAGTCAGTATTATGCCAGCAGGGTAAATAGATTCTTAGGGACAGCACTTGCCCGGTGGTGGCCTAGGTAAGAGGCTGAATGTGCAAAGCCGCTAGCTAGTGTCAGGTCCCACGTGGATCACGATAGCTAAACTCAGTTGGGATGGTGGGTGGCTAGTCAAGAGGAAAGCTGTGCTTGAGGCAGTCAGGCTAGGGACTAGGGATGAGGGGAATGGCGCCTGCAGAGTTTACCTGGAGGAAGGCGTTGCCACATGACGAGGGGATGGGTTAGCACTTCGTTTGCTCTGGAACGGTGACAGCCCTTTTACAGGAAGAGAAGCTAGACTCTTGAGGTGGGTAGGTGGAAGAGACCGCTCTGCCCCATTTACTGTCTCTGGGAACTTCGTATCTCTCTTGGCACTATTGCCCTTTAACCCATTCGGATGATGCGACTGTTTTCCAAAGGTTGGGAAGCCACTGAGGTTTCTTACGACACCAGATCTAAATGCCATAGAACATGTGTCAGATTCTTTGCCGTTTTGTTCTTTCTGTTCAGATATACCACATCTGACCTGTGTCCTGTCTCCTACACTCACTTGCTCCATTCTTCCAGTATTTGTATGTGTATTTCATGTCTGCGCAGAATGCCTCCTCTCTTGCCAGTCTTTTTTCCTCGAAACTTCTGATCAAAACTTAACTTCTGTGGGGGCGCCTGGGTGGCACAGCGGTTAAGCATCTGCCTTCGGCTCAGGGCGTGATCCCGGCGTTATGGGATCAAGCCCCACATCAGGCTCCTCTGCTATGAGCCTGCTTCTTCCTCTCCCACTCCCCCTGCTTGTGTTCCCTCTCTCGCTGGCTGTCTCTATCTCTGTCAAATAAATAAATAAAATCTTTAAAAAAAAAAAAAAAAAAAACTTCTGTGCTGAGAAGTCATGTGTTAAATCGCAGATCCTAATTCAGTAGTTCCATGTTGGGGAGTTGAGATTCTCTGTTTCTTTTTTTGTTTTGTTTTTTTTAAAGATTTTATTTATTCAGAGAGAGAGAGAGAGCATGCTGGGGGCGGAGGGTGGGAAGGGGGAGGAGCAGAGGGAGAGAGAATCTCAAGCAGACTCCCTGCTGAGTGCAGAGCCTGATGTGGTGCTCAATCCCATGACCCTATTATGACCCGAGCCGAAATCAAGAATCGAATGCTTAACTGACTGAGCTACCCAGGCGCCCCAGAGACCTGCATTTCTAACCAGCTTGCCGGTGATTCCCCTGCTACAAGTCCATAGGGCACATTTGGAATAGTATTGCTCTAGAGCAGAAGTTGGCAAGCTTGTTCTGTAAAAGGCTACATAGTGTATTTTAGGCTTTGCAGGCCCTGCAGTCTCTGTCACACTCTTAAACTCTGTCCTGGTAGTGAAAGCAGCCATAGACAATACACAAGTGAACGGGCACGACTGTGTTCTGATAACATTTTATTTACAAAAGCACCTTGGCAGGTCATCATTTGCTCGCCCTTGTTCTAGACCACAGACCGGAGAGTCAGGCTCACGCTCTCAGACTTTAGCTCTACCAGTCACCAGCTCTCACTTTCCATGTCTGTGGAATGGGGATAGTAGTACTAACTACCTCAGGGTTGTTGTGAAGATTTAAATGAGAATGGGAGCTCCGTGAAGGCAGGAGCTTTGTTTTGTTCATATAGGTCTGTTCCTAGAAGAGCACCTGGCACATGGTAAGTGCTAAACTAATATAAGATATTAGCCGTTATCTTTCACATGGAAACAGCATGGAGAGAGGAATGTAACCCAAAGCATATTAGAGCTATCCCCTAGTATACCTGGCTTACCTAGTTTCTTTTTACTAGTCCTATTTTTCCTTTACCATGCAGTCACTGATCTTAAGGCGCTCACTGTCTAACAAGAAGAGAGACAACAGATCATAACATGTCAATTCATTTAGTGGTGATAGAGCTAAACACAGAGCATTAAAGGAGCACAGGGCAGTAGTTCTGGAAGGCAAGATATTTGAGCTGAATTTTGAAGAGTAGAAATTTGCCAGGCAAAAAAGATGGGGAGGCTGGCCAGGGGGTAGGACATATTTGGGCTCCTGATGTGACAGCAGGAGTTTTGGCCTGATTGGATCACGGGCTTCCATTTGTCCCATCTCTACCTAACTGGTATTATTACTGACAGCCTGACTTTTGGGAAACACTCAGTTTTCTGTGGGACTGATGAGAGGGAATGGAGGAAAGTCATGGACAGAACATGGCTCTTTCCTTCTGCATTCATAACTACTTAATAAAAGCTCAGACATCTAGGATACATAATACACTATATACCAGGACAGGGAAGTCTAGACCATTCTAGTCTGTCAGGTACAGTCATGTATTTTTAAACATTTTTAATTATGGCAGTATTACATTTACGTAAAAGAAAGAATAACATACTCAGACCCCCATGTGCCCATCTTCTAGCTTCAACAATGATCAAATCGGGGCCAAACTTGTTTTTCCTTCCCCACATGCCCCCGATTACTTTGAAGCAAATCTCAGGCATCACATGCTGATGTTTCTGACATGTACTTGGATTCTCATAGAGGCCAGCGCTGCCGAGGAAGCGGATGTGCACGTCGCTGTGGTGGTGAGACCCGGCAACGCGGGGCTGACAGACGATGAGAAGACCTACTACAGCCTCATCACATCCTTCAGCGAACTGTACCTGCCCTCCTCAGCCTAGACCGGAAGCCGTAAGGAACACCGGCCTGTCCTCACAGACTTCTCCCTGTAGTCTAGTTTTATTCTAATGGTAAAAGTAACGTACTTAAAAAACCATATATACACACACATAGGTATGCAAGTGTATATATGTGTATGTTTAAATTGCCTTCCTCAGGCACATAAGTGAAAAAAAAATCTCCGTTCAGTGAAAAGGAAACTTAGTTAAAAATGCTTTCTGTGTAGAAATCGTTTGAAACCACAACTCTAACCCTTACTGAGGGCAAAATGTAGCTGATAGAAGAATTACCACAATGCAGATCACACGTGTTATGTTTATCAAGTCAGGTACCAACATGGAAAGGTACGTTCAAGAAGTTACTCAGAAGGCTTGTTATTTTAAAAACTGGAAGTATTTCATAGACTTAGTCCTAATAATAATTAATTCCCCTTTTAAATTATGAGTTAGAAGATTATGACAGCTGGATTTCAAAATATTAGCCTCCCTCTGTACAAAAGACAAAGCCTATTTGTTTCTGCTCTGAAAGAGCAAAATTGGGAAAGGAAACTCATTTGAATCTTGATGAAGCAAGTGTCTATTACTGAAGAAACTTGAGCTAATCATTGTGGCTCCCCTATCGCCTTACCAATAAAAAAGGTGCATTGATGTAACAGCTAAAATTGGAATGTGATTCTTAATGTTTAACCGAATAGTGCTAATCCTGCCAGTTATCATTATGGATTTTATAGTTGCCTTTCTAACTACTTTTTAGCACAGTTTGAGAATATATGTTGCTATTTACTATTGAAAAACAAAAGGTTTACTGAAATCATTCCATAAGACCCTTCTAGAAGAGCCCTAATAATGTAATATTTTCCTCTGAAATGGATGTGAAGAGTGTAAATTTTATAACAGCATTATTTATCCTGGTTCAATCCAAATGGGATGTCATGTCAGTTTTGTGTTGTGATTAATAAAAACATTTTCTTCTTCACTCGGTTTTATGTAGGTTCCTGAACCATTCCACCTAGCCATAAGCAAAAGATAAACTGAAGAGAGATTGAGAAAATAAGAACTTTATTTTAGTTTTTGCCTTAATCTTGTGTGTGTGTTTTAATGCAATGCCACTGGAAAATCATTGGCTATTATATGATCTCATTGGTTATTATTTCATTTGGATAGTAAGCATTCATGTTATGAGTGGGGTTTCTTAGATTTTTGAGAATCTTACATTTGAGATATATAACATAATGTTCGAAGGAGGCGTGTTTTTTTTTTTAAAGAAGGCCACATGACCTCTTTTTTTTTTTTTTTAAGATTTTATTTATTTATTCGACAGAGATAGAGACAGCCAGCAAGAGAGGGAACACAAGCAGGGGGAGTGGGAGAGGAAGAAGCAGGCTCATAGCAGAAGAGCCTGATGTGGGGCTCGATCCCAGAACACCGGGATCACGCCCTGAGCTGAAGGCAGACGCTTAACCGCTGTGCCACCCAGGCGCCCCAGGAGGCGTGTTTTCTTAATTAATCAAGAAAAGCTGTAATGAATCCTGGAGGAATAATTTTGGGGATGCCTTGAATATGAAAAAGTATTGCAAATTTGAGAGGACAGGGAATACAAAAGACTTTACGTTGATAATTTTTATCTCCCAGGAACTAATTACGAATTCTGAGGACTATGAAAATGTAGTAGAAGGGTAGTAAAAGGGAAATGAGTTTAAGTAAATCTTGGAAATGGTAGTAATGTAAATGATAAAGCCATAAATGGCAATAGAACTTACTGTAGTTTTCAAAAAAGCTCATGAGAAGATGATAGAAAAGGTGTCTCTTAATGCCAGTAAAGGAATAATTGGAAAAGTAAGGAAGAAATGAGAAAATTATGCACCAGAGTCTAGATTAGAAAGGAATTAGGGGTGCCGGGGTGGCTCAGTCAATTAAGTGTCCGACTCTTGGTTTTGGCTCAGTCATGATCTCACTCAAGGTTGTGAGATCGAGCCTCGCATTGGGGGTTCATGCTAGAAAAAAAAAAAATAAAGGAATTAAAGGGAAAGGAGGGTGCTCAGTACGTAGCCAAAAGAGAATTGGGGTGGAGGTGTATAGTCTGTTTGGGCTGCTCTGACAAAATCCTGGAGACCTGGGTGGCTTCTAAACAACAAAATTTTATTTCTCACAGTTCTGGAGGCTGGGAAGTCTGAGATCATGGTGCTGGCAAATTCACTGCCTGGTGAGAGCCCATATCTTCACAGACCAAAGTCTTCTCTCTGTAACCTCCCATAGTGGAAGGGGTGAAGGAGCGTTCTTGGGCTGCTTTTATAAGAGCACTAATCTGGGGCGCTTGACTGGCTCAGTTGGTAGAGCATGTGACTCTTGATCTCGGGGTTGTGAGTTTGAGCCCAATGTTAGGCACAGAGATCATTTAAAAGAAGAAAAAAATATATATGTATATATGGCACTAATCCCATTTATGAGGGTTCCATCAAAGGCCCCACTTCCAAATATCATCACCTTGGGGGTTAGATTTCAACATACGGATTTTGAGGCGGACACAGAAATTCAGTCAACAGCAAGAGGCATTTCCTTTCCATGATGAAAAGTGTAACAGAAAAACCTATTTATTTATTGAGAGGGAGAGAGAGAGAAAAAAGGTGGGGAGGGGCAGAGGGAGAGGGAAAGAGGATCTCAAGAAGACTCCCCCTGAGCGCGGAACCCAATGGGGGCTTGTTCTCACAATCCCAAGATCATGACCTGAGCCAAAATCAAGAGACGGTGGACCCTTAACTGACTAAAGCACCCAGGCACCCCAAGACTAATTTATTTCAAGTACTTGGAATAGATTCAGGAAAAAAGAGAACGTTCCAATATCAGATTCAGTTTATTAAAAGTGGGAGGTGAAAGGAAGGGAAAAAAGTTGAGTGGAATATTTCTTAGACCCTGAGAAACTCATTCACAATTAAATGTTACGGAAAAGGATCTTAGGAAGAACTTGAGGTATTAAGTAGGTTGGTCATGAGGAAGGAAGAATGCCTAAGCAAGTAGTGAGCTAGGTGGTGAATCCAGAAAAATTCATGGTCCTTAGTAAGGGAAGGAGGAAAAATCTCACCTGGAATTTCCAAAAAGAGAACAAAGCCATTAAATTTTCTCAGCATTTTGTTTGCAGAAAATATAGGGCAGACAGGCCTCTTAAAACTGTGGCCCTTTTTATTCCTGTTCGTTGATCCCTGTCTTCTACCTCAGTCGTGCTCGTTCTCACAGTGGCACTGATTTCCAGTCTTGGATCAAAACCCAATCAACCCAAAGTTGATTTTTCTTTTTTTCTTTTCTTTTTTAAAGATTTTATTTATTTATTTGACACAGAGAGAGCGAAAAGAGGGAACACAAGGGGAGTGTGAGAGGGAGAAGCAGGCTTCCCGCCGAGCAGGGAGCCTGATGCGGGGCTTGATCCCAGGGTCCTGGGATCACGACCTGAGCTGAAGGCAGACGCTTAACGGCTGAGCCACCCAGGCACCCCAGTTTTTTTATTTTTAAAAAATTTTATTTATTTGAGAGAGAGAGAGCTGGAGCCTGGAGGGGGAGGGGCAGAGGGAGCTGGACAAGCAAACTCCCTGCTGAGTAGGATCCTGGGATCATGACCTGAGCGAAGGCAGATGCTTAACTGAATGAGCCACTCAGGTATCCTAAAGATTTTATTTTTAAGTATCTCTGCAGTTAGTGTGGGGCTCAGACAACCCCCAGTGCAAGCCCTACGAACTAAACCAACCAAGCACCCTGAAAACCCAAATTGATTTCTTAGAAAGGAAGCCTCAGACAAAGGGGCTTCTCTGATCTTGTCAGCACTTCTAGAATGGGAGGGCTTCCTGTTTGGCCTTCTGGAAGACTAGCTTTAGTTGCTAACCCGAGCTGATGTCCAGTTTAGAGTTACTCAAGGAAAGATGGAGAGCCCTTGGCGTATTGCTGAGACAGGCGCGCAGCAGCCTTTGCCCAGCAGATGGTGTTGTTTCTCCAGAGACCTCATCAAGTGTGAGGCCACCAGCTATAGCAAATGGAGCTAAGAGGTGGCCTTAGGAGAGAAAAATGAGTAGAGTTCATTATCCTTAAAAGCCTGTAGCATGATGTTGCAAGAGTCAGAGCAGTTTGGAAAAAATGGCAATAATCCCACATAAAATCCACCCACTAATATTCCTCTTCCCATTTATTTCCTAAGTCACATAAAACAAACAAACAAACCCAAAACAGTCATTTTTGGATAGCCAGTTTTTCCAACTGCAGTGTGAAAAAGGACTTGTTTTCAGGTTCCCATCAGAGTACAAAGTTGAATATAATACATGCTCAAACAATTTATTATCCCACCACTTGAGCCCCAGATGGTACAATGTTATTATCTTTAACCTGATATTTAAGAATAATTTTCAGTTTTTGCTAACACATTGGAGTAACCAACCGGAGTAGAATTTACCTTCCCTCCCAAGTCATTTAGGTTTAGCCCAAGTCATTCATTCAAATACTGAAGTTGAGGTATGTGTTTTTTTTAAAAAAAACCAAACCATACAAATGTCTGTGTGTGCGTGTGCACGTGCACCCCCCTGTAGGGAGATACCCTGGGGGAAAAATGCACAAACTGTTAACTGTTAACATTTGTTCTATTTAAGGGCATCTAGAATGTGCCCTGGATTTGCTATAAGGGGTCAAAGTCTTGTCCTGCTCTCTAGGTGCATACGTTCTTGGGGGAGGCGGTCAATGAACAGTGAACCACAACAGCAAAGCCATAAGATGTGGCATAAGAAGAATCGACAGAGCTCTTAGTTTCCAACTTAGGGAACAGGCAAAAGAGAGAAGCCAGCAAAGGAGCTAGAAATGGATTGGGCATTGAGGAATGAAAACCAAGAGAGGGGCAGGAGAGCCCAGTGAAGAAGGGGGTGCTTGGGTGTGTCTGATGCCGCTAAGAACTCAATTAAGTTTCGAATAGCAGTGGCTCTTGGATGAGACAAGTTCAGTCTGTGGAGTGCTGGGAACAAAAGTTGAGGAGGGAATGTGAAGCTAAAGGTTTATCAATTTTGTTTGTATCCATTTTGTTTTCAAAGAACCAACTTGCAGTTTTTCTCTATTTATCTCGATTTTCTTTCTTTCCTTCTGCTTGTTTTGGATTTAGTTTGCTCTTGTCTAGTTCAGGGGGAAGGTTAGGTTATCGCTTTGAGATATTTCTTCTTTTTCAATGTAGTCATAGCTTTAAATTTACCAATTTACCTGCCAGCCCTGCTCTCATGGCATTTTGTAGGTTTGGTATGTTGTGTTTTTGTTTTCATCGTCTCTAAGTATTTTCTAATTTCTCTGTGATTTCTTTTTCGACCCATTGGTTGTTGAAGAGGGTGTTGTTTAGGTGCCCGATGTATTTGTGAATTTTCTTAATTTCCTTCTGTTAATTGATTTCTCATTTCATGCCATTTACTTTGTGAACATACTTTGTGCGATTTTGATCTTTTAAAACATATTGAGATTTGTTTTGTGGCTTGACATATGGTCTGTACTGGAGAATGTTCTTTGTGCACTGAAGAAAAGTGGTGTCAGGTAGAGTTCTACAGGCATTTGTTAAGGTCTGGTTGGTTGATGGTATTGCTTCAGCCTTCTGTTGCCTCACTCTTCTTCTGTCTAGTTGTTCAGTCCATTATTGAGTGCAGAATACTGAATGTTCCCTCTATTATTGTTGGACCATTTCTCCCTTCAGTTTTGTCTGGTAATAAGATACACATCCAGCTTGCTCCCATGCAGCTTTCCTCTCCCCTGCTTATGTTGTGGTCCAGATGAGATCTTTGTACGTTGCGCCTATCTCTAGATTTAGAATTACTGCTCCATGTCGTGTCTTTTAAATCAGGAGGAAAAAAGGATACAGATACGTTTATACCTTCTTTTAATATTGACCTATCGTATTCGTTTCCTAGGGCTTCAAAGAACGATTAACAGGGTGGCTTAAAGAAACAAATCTATTCTCTCATAGTTCTGGATGCTGAAAGTCTGAAATCAGGGTATTGGCAGAGTTGGTTCCTTCTGGAAGCACTGAAGGAGAATCTGTGCCATGCCTCCGAGCGTCTGACAATAGCTGACAATCCTTAGCATTACTTGGCTCGTAGAGGCATTGCTGCAGCCTCCACCTCCATCATCATGAGGCATTCTCCCTCTTTCCCTCCTTCTTCGCGTGGCTGGCCCACAAGCCCTCAGGTACGGTTGGATTAGGGGCCTACCCTACTCCAGCGTGACCTCATCTTAACTAAGTATATCTGCAGTGAGCCTATTTCCAGTTAGGGTCACATTCAGAAGTATTGGGGATTAGGACTTCAGCATATCTTTTTGGGGTGACAGTTCAATTCATAATACCAGGGGTATGTCAGAGCTTTCTAGAGCCCTTACTTGCCAGAGCATCTCATTCTCAACTCTTTCCTCTCAAGCTTCTCCGTTGGTGGATTGCTGGCTGCAGCTGTTATCCGTTACTCCAGGGAGCTGTGACTGACACATATGCCTTTAAATGTTTTCAACACATGCCGGTGGGTGGCTCCCTCAGCCCTGGCAGAATTCTTAGTAACCTAAGATAAGGGTAAACCCTTCGAGCCAGTCCTCCAAGGAGCCCCGAACAGGTTGCTGTGGCCTGAATTGGGTTGCTTGTGCCCCCCACCTCCACCTCTCTCAAATTGGGATGTTGGGAAGTCCTCACCTCCCACATGACTATTTGGAGTTTGGGCTTTTAGGAGGTAAAGTTAAGTGAGGTTTTAAGGGTGGGGTCCTAATCCAATCAGATTGCTGTTTGTATAAGAGGAAGAAGAGCCCCACCAGGGAGCCCTCACCAAAAATCAAATCAGCCAGAACCTTGTTCCTGGACTTGTCAGCCTCCAGAAGGGTGAGAAAACAAACTTCTGTTGTTTAAAACCCCCTGTTCGTGGTGTTTCGTTATAACAGCCCAGGCTGATTGATACATAGTTCAGAAGCGTATTTCCTAGTGAGGGAGGCCCATTGTTCTCTTGGCCTGTTGGTACTCTTTCCTGCGCCGGAAATACAGGCTGTTACTTCCAAGGCTACCACTGCGCTGGGGGCCTGGCATGGGACCGGGATAAGCTGAAACACCACAAAGCTCTCTGTTTTTACAGAGAGTCAGCTAGATTTTCTTGATGAAGCATCCCCCTGGTTGCTGCGAGCTTTTACTTAGTTTCCAGAATTTTGAGAGAGTTGATTTCGGCAGTTTTGGCCAGTGTATATATTGGTGTTTTGGAGGGAAGGACTCTGGTGTTTCTTACTCCTCCATTGTCACTGCGCCCTCCCACCTGCTCTTTTTATGCTGGGACTTTGACACTCCTCCCACCAAGAGGTGGGGGCCTGTGTTCTCCTGCCTTGAGTCTGGGAGGGGGGCTGCTTATGATTGCTCCAACCAGAAGGACAACAGAGGTTGCTTTGACCCTCCAGGCTAGGTTATAAAAAGGCTACAGCTTCCATATCTTTTTTGCAGGGGCTGGGGTCAGAATACTTGCTGTGGGGAGGCCAGCTTCCATGCTGTGAGGGAGCCCAAATTCACTCACTTGAAGAGACCAGGACAAGAGGAACTAGGGCCCCAAACTGACGGCCAGCCCCAGTCTTCAGACATAGGAATAAGCCAGCCCTCAGACGGCTCGCAGCCTCCAGCCCTCAAGTCTTCCCGCTGAGACCCAGACCTCGTGGAGCAGAAATGCGCGGTCTCTGCCAGGCCCTGTCTGAGTTCCTGACCCGCAGCATCCTCGAGCATAGTAAATAGGGATTTTACACTGCTGCATTTTCTGGTGATTTGTTCGGCAGCCACAGTAACTGGAACAGTGAATTAAATGGTGCCAAGCAGGGGACAAACTTTTACCTCCCTTTCAGTATAGCTGGGCTGTGAAAGGGCTGTGCCCAAGTATAGTTAGGAGCGTCGAGATGATCTCATTCCCCACCCCTCCCTCCCTCCAGACAGCGGCATCTCTTGTTCTGCTAGACTTTGCAAGTGTCCCCGTCTTCCCAAACACCCAGGCCTGGAACCACAGAGTGTCTGAGTTTTCCTTTCCGTTCACCCTCCTGACAGGCACCAGGGGATGCCCACTGTCTTTTTCCTAGTGCCCACGCAAATGTGTTCCTTCCTTCCCATCCCTAACAGAATTATAGAAAGATATGGAAGGCCTCTGTAATGTGAGACCACTGTCTCCTACCAGGGCAGTGTAAAAGGTGAGTCACCCAGTCTGGTACTGCTAGTCAGCCGACTTTATCCCTGTGTTGGGTCCAAGCCCTTTTCCTCCAGCTTCTCTTAACTGTCCCTGGCTACAAAGTTAAATTTGGCTTACAGAAGTCTAGTGGTATTAGATACTATTCTAATATTGACTGTTAAATAAATCCCTTCATGCTGCTTTCTCTGGAAAATACTTGTGCAACAGCTTACAGGTTTTTCTTTGTTCTGACCCAAACAGCATTTGTAGGGAGAGTTTTTGATGAGTTAAATTAAAAAATCTGTATGTAGCCTGTAGGGTCAGCTCAGCTTCTTACCTCAAAAGCATGAAAAAATGCAGTTTTCATCAGGTAAGGACCCAGTTACCCCACTGTTTTATTTTCGAAGCTACACAAGAGGAAGTCTGGTACTGACGGTTTATAGAGGGTTATTTCAGGCCCTATTTAGAACGTGGGTCTTCAACATCTACTAGTTACAGCAGACATTATAAGAAATGACCCGTTTTATAATCTAGAACTTCCTCAAGACACAGAAAGCTGTTTGCTGTGAGAAGCAGGAGAACAATTGCATCCTTTGAAATCTCACTACATTACCATTGTTTCCTAAATGCCTTGAATGTTGAGCAGCTCACTTTTTTTTTTTTTTTTTTTGAGAGAGAGGGAGAGAGAAAATCTTGCGTTGTCGGGGGGGGAGGGCAGAGGAAGAGGGAGAGAGCGAGCCATCAGCAGGCTCCACGCCCAGCGCAGAGCGGATGCAAGGCTCCGTCTCCCAGCCCTGAGATCATGACCTGATTCGAAATCGAGAGTTGGATGCTTCACCAACTGAGCCACCCAGGTGCCCCAAGCAGCTCATACTAAAAAAGAGAAAAAAGGAAAAGAGGGGCAGCTACCAGTCATTTATTGTGAAGGTATTCATGACGCACTTAACTCTGCCAGGCACTGTTTGAGTTGCCGGGTATGTGGCAGACGTGGTCCTTGGGCTCTTTAAGCAACAGAAATTGACAAGAGGCCAAAAGGGAATTCCAGGCAAGGCTTTTATCAGGGCTTATGCACAAGGGAGACAGCATAAGGGGAAAGTGTCCTGCAGGCTGACTCTCAGACCAAAGGTCAGGGAATGTTTTCAGGGGCGTAGAGGAGGGAAAGAGGGGGCGTCTAAGCCTGTTGGGGCAGGGAGATACAGGAGGTTGGGTATGCAGGCACAGTGCACAGAACGTGCTTCTCTATGCACCACACGTCTAACATGTCCCCTCTCTACCCTGGGCATGATTTTCGGTATTTCTTCTTAATTTTTATTTATTTATTTTTATTCACTTGAGAGAGAGGGGGCGCAGGAGAGAGAGCGTGAGTACTGGGGAGAGGCAGAGGGAGAAGCAGGCTCCCCGCTGAGCAGGGAGCCTGATGTGGGGCTCAATCCCAGAACCTCGAGATCATGACCCAAGCCAAAGGCAGACACTTAACTGAGTGAGCCACCCAGGCACCCCTGATTTTTAGTATTATAATGAGGGAGGAAGTAGGCGGAAGTTCAGCACTGGGGGTCCATGGTGCACTGACTGGTTTGGTCGAGTCTTCACCAGTCTTCTAGTCCCTCCTTTCAGTGAGCACCCTCCCTTCGCATTCCTGCAAGATACACTATTCAGGGGGCAGAGAATTCTAGCTCTTGCAGGAGATGCACTACTGAAGACGCATACATCTGTGGGAATGCTGGACCTGGGTGGTTAGGCTGAGGGGATCCGAGTCTAAGCCTTCCTCTGCCTCGCGTACAGAGCAGGCAAAAGTCTCTTGCCCTTAAAAAAAATCCCTGCCCTCATGGAGCTTGCCTTTTGGGGTAGAGAGAATGAGGTGAACTAAGTAAAACGTGTAAGGCAGTGTTATACATGTTAGAATTTTAACTAATCACGGGACCCTGTTTACAAAGTGCTACCAAGCAAGATAAAGCTGGAAAGAGCAATCGCGCTGGGTTGGGCTTGAGGGGCTTGAGTTTTGAGGTCAGGTAGGCCTCGGTGAGAAGGTAACATTGGAGGAGGTGGAGAAGGTGAGAGATGTACATATCTGAGGGAAGATCGTCCAGGGCGCAGGTCTCAGCAAGTGCGAAAGTCCTCAGGTCAGAGCATGCTGGCTACTGGAGGAACCTAAAGAGGCACAGGGACTGGGATAGAATGAAAGGTGGAAAGACAGGTCTTCTTGGCCCTTGGGGTTTTTAGTCTGAGTACAAGAGAAGCCACTGGAGGGTGTTAAGAAGGGGAGTGATGATCTCGTTTAGCCTCTAACAAGACCATTTTGCTGTGTTGAGGACAGTCTGAAGGGAGCAAATGATGGAAGCAGAGACACCGGTTTTGTAGGCTATTACAGGAGTCCGTGAGAGATGGAAGTTGCCTGGACCAGATGGTAGCAGTGGATGAATTCTAGAATAATTTGAAGATAGGGCAGACTGGATTTGCTGACAGTGGGGTGTGAGAGAAAGAAGACATACTTTAAGATTACTTTAAGGTTTTAGTCTGAGCAACTGAAAGATGAGTTGTCCTTAACTTAGATGGGAAGACTCTGGGAGGAATGAGTTTAAGGATTAGGACTTAGTAAACTTGAGATGACAAGTGGAGATGTCACAAGTTAGTTGAATATCCAGGAGAAAAGTCTGAGCTGGTGAGTTGGGAGAGGTCTGCATATGGCAGCATTTAAAACAAGAAGACTGGATGAGGTCACCAGCAGAGTGGATGTAGATAGGAAGGGAAGAGTTTCAAGGACTGAGGTATGGGACACTCCAATGTGAAGATGTCAGGGAGAAGGCCCAGCAAAGGAGGCAGAGGCATGGACAGTGAAGCAGGAGGCAAATTAAGAGGGAATGATCTCTGGAAGCCAAGTGAAGAAAACGTTTTCAGCAGAGAATGGGGAGGGATTGACCAAATTGCGAAGTAGTGCTTATGGGTCTAGATAAGGTCATAAAAGAACCAACCATCGTATGTAACGTCACAGGGTCTCTGGAGAACTTGGGTAAAGCATTTCCACCAAGTGGTAGGAGCAAGAGCTCCAATGACTAGACTGGGTTCAAGAGAGAACTGGGAGGGAGGGGGACTGGAGGCAGCAAATAGGGACTTTTTTTTAATCTTTTCTTTTCTTTTTAAAGTAATCTCTACATCCACCATGGGGCTTGAACTCAGGACCCTGAGATCAAGAGTTACATGCTCTACTGACTGAGCCAGCCAGGCGTCTGGGGACTTTTTTTTTTTAAAGAAAGGAGAAATAAAAGCATATTTTATGCTGATTAAAAAACCTTGGCTTTTCCAGTGAGCCTTGTCACGCACGCTCCGTTCTTTTGACTTCATATTTGGGTATTTGCTGTGTGTTGGAGCCCTCATGCTAGGGAGTCTGAACTGATTGGAAGCTGAGGATTGTGAAATCTAGCTTCCTTCGTATGCAGAATGCTCTCTTCCCCGGAACTGTCGATCCCCATTGCTTTGGGGAAGCAACCTAGATGTGATCAGGATGTCCCGTGGAATTGCATTTCTCTCATTTATCATTTGCATGGTTCTTTGCATTTGTGATTTGGGGCTCTATTTCAGCTCCATAGATCACACCTTTCCCGTTTCTGTAGGATGATGGTTCTTCACTGATTCTTCGTTACTCCTGCTCCAAAGGAATGATAGTGACCAAAGAAGTCTTAAAAACTTAATGTGAACCCTGCGGCAGTCATAGACTGTTCACAAAAATGTTCCTCCCATCTGGGCGCATGGTGGGAGTGTGGCTCTCAGATAAGACCGTGCAATGTGTCCTAACCAATGAGGGATGTTTGTCACATCCTAGCAGAATCTTCAAGAACCAGTGAGCGGTCTGCCACGCGTTCTTGGCTGTCAGCGACGGTGGTGGAAGCATGTGTGGAGATGAAGCCTCTGTCAGCCAGGGTCCGAGTCATCGCACCAAGCACAGCCACCTTGCCAACCCTGGATAGACATCTCGTATGAGAAGTGAGCTTTAGTTTTACTCCTTTTTATTTTGGGACAGCAAAACCCAGCATACCCTGACTTACAAAATGCCTAAGCAAAAATGAACTGCTGGTGTGCCAGTCTCCTGGTATTATAACCAGCAGATGACCAAGTCTAGGACATGAAGGTTTCACTTTCCCACACCAGGGCAAAGAAGACCCAGTAACAGGTGCTGAAGCTTCACCTCACAGTCCGCTCTCCGTTCAGTAAAAAACGATGGAACCTTTAAAATGTTAGCGTTGTTTTAGAAAGCTTGGAGATCTTTTCTTCAAGAGACCTAGTTGGACTACCAAAACGAAGTTTAGTTTATTTCGGACTTTGGGTCATCTGCCTTTGATCCTCCAGGCATGCGCATTCCAAAGGCAGAGTCCCTGGTCTTAGCCTCCGAGAAGAACCCTGTGGTTCCTAACCCCTAAGAAGTACTGTAATCTTGATCCTGATTAATATGTGTGGCCTAATACGAAAATATATTTGGTCTTGGTCCTAGGTTCCTGCCACAGAGCTGCTAAAACTCTTGAAATTTCCGGAGAGATAGAAGTGACTTTTGTTATTCATAATAAGCCCGATTTCATGCTAATGAGGTCACCCAGGGTGGGCCCCAGATAACCTCAGGATTGAGTTGGTCACCAGAAAGATGAAGGGATTAGACCTCTTGACCAAACTCCTGAAGCAGATGTGGGGGAGGGTGCTGGAAATTGAGCTCTATAAACTCTCGCACAGGGAGGTTCAGAGAGCTTCTGGGTTGGTGAACACATGGAAATGTTGGGAGCCTGGCATGCCCTCGCATCCCTCCTCTTCCTTGTCCTGTCTCTTTCATTTGGTTGTTCTTGAGTTATATTCTTTATAATAAGCAGGCACATGAAAGTAGTGTTTTCTGGAGTTCTGGGAGCCATTCTGGCAAATTAACTTAAAAGAGAAGGGAGTTATGGGACCCCCTTTTCCTGCCAATTTTATAGCCAAGTTGGACAGAAGTGTGGGTAACCTGGGACCCAGTACTTGGGACTGACATCTGAAGTAGTGAGGGCAGTCCTGTGGACTGACGGTAACTCTGGGTAATGTTAGAATTGGACTGAATTGTAGGACATCCGGTTGGTGTCCTGAGAATCAAAGAATTGGCTGTTGGTGTTGGAAAACACCCAAGAAATATGCTACCAACACTGAAGTATATTTTCTGTGTGTGTGTGTTTTTTTTAAGATTTTATTTATTTGAAAGAGAGCTGAAAGAGCACGAGGGTGGGGAGGGACTGAGGGAGAGGGAGAGGGAGAAGCAGACTCCTCGCTTGATCCCAGGACCCTGAGATCATGACCTGAGCCGAAGGCAGACAATTAACTGACCAAGCCACCCAGGCACCTCTTCTGTTCTTTTGTTTTTGCTTTTTGCAGGCGTCAGCAGGGGAGGGCCAGAGGGAGGGAGAGAACCTCAGGCAGACTCCCGGCTGAGCACAGAGCTGTGCCGCAGGGTCTCCATCCCACATCCCTGAGATGATGACCTGAGGGGAGACCAAGAGTCGGAGATTTAACTGACTGAGCCACCCAGGTGCCCCACTGAAGTATATTTTCAACAGAATATCTGATGGACTTTACACATGCTTCAATATTACAGAAGAAATGTTAGTGTAAGAGACAAATCATAATTCTGCATAAAAGAATTTTATTTAGTGGTCAGATCCCAATGAATAATGCCAGTCATTGCTTGATTCTGCTAAAATGTGCTATTTAGATATACTCTTAAGAAAGTGTACAGTGCGTCACCAAAAGCTGTTTAATTTGGATTGTGTAGAGTAAAAGAAAACTTCATAAATCTTTGTTTTCTGATAAAATTTTTAAAATATAAAAATGAAAAAACAAACCCAAATGCAGTATTCAAAACTAATAACTGTCACCTTGGACTATTTACAGTGCGATGCCTTTTTCCTAGGAGAATGCTCTCTGCTTGGTTCTTCTCCTCGCGTTTCCCCTGGCACTTGTAGGTGTTCTCACCCCCATCTGATCCCTCTCTAGGATTTCTTCCATTCCTGTCTTGCTTGAAACAGTCATCGGTTCTCTCCTCTCTGCACCTTTCTCTGATACTCTTTTCTCCTACGCTTCAGTGACCAGTATTCTGTTTGACAGACATTTGTTGAGCACCCATACGTGCCAGGCACCGTGCTGGGAGGCAGAGAGAAATCCAGAGATGAAAAGTCATGGACCCCTTCCTCAAGATTCAGAGTTTGGGTTGAATTAAAAAACAATGTTTTTCACATTATATTCCACGAGATCCCCAGGCTCCTGTGAAGTACATCTGGGGACTTCTTGAAACAAAGTGCACTCATGGAGGGTCTGTCAATGTGGCCCGCTCCAGGGCATTTCGAACTTAGAATTCTGCTCTTTGTGAAGCACAGCCTGAAAAGCCTAGGCCTATAATTTGCATTCTAAACTCTTCGCAGGTGGAAAGTGTGTGTTGGTCGGTAGGGGAGCAGCCATGCCAGTTTGTTTGGGGGGAAGGGTGATGGTTTAGTTGGTTTTTACAAATCCCAGGTCTGAAAAAGCCCTTAACCCTCCCTCCCCATCAAATACCAAATTGAGCTGTAGGTACACATTAAGAAGCCCTCCCTTGATCTGGACTTGTAACAAGATGCTCTAAGACTCCTTTTATAAATGGCCAGCAGGAGCTCTTTTTATTACCTCCACAAATATTTCTTTGTGCTTTTCTGTGAACATTTTCTTAGCTTTGAACATAAAAGCAGCAAATGAAGCCTGCAGGTCACCTTTTTTTTTTTTTTTTTTTTTTTTTTTGCTTTTATCATGGTTGAACCCAAAACAAGCTCAGCTCTTGCATTTGGCCCACATCTTCTTTGTCCATGAGGCCTTGAGAGACCCATGGTAGTTACTTAAAGAAAAAAAGAAGGCAAACTATGAAATACAAAACAAAAGCTGTACATAGCATACTATGGAAGCAAAAATTACACCATACCCTCACTGCCCCCATCTTGTCCCATGCCTGGCAGACCACGTCCCTGCAAATATTCACATTTGGAAATATTTCTCAGTCACAGTAAAGTCCAAATCCTGGCGGTGGGCTTGTAGCATATTCCTCTCATCGACTCCACACAGCCGACCACTGAACAGTGATGAAGGGAGTTTTTATGGGGAAGTTCTTGACCCCATGCTTTTCCACAGGTTACACAGGGTCACATCGCTATAGTTTCCAACCAATTAGATGATACTCAGTCCATTCAAGAGTATTAGTGCCAGATTCAGAACTTCCTCATGAGCTGGTTCCAAGCCCTTTGGATCTGAAGGCAACTTTGGGAGTTGGCATTCTTCCCGTGTTACATTTGACCCGCCCTACTCTGTGGTAGGGTGATGAGGATGTCTGAAATAAGTGTTGAGAATGAGAAGAGCAGGGAGTGCTGGGAGAGAGAGGGAAAAGAAGTGACCATGCACAAGCTTCTTGCTCTGTCGTGCATATATTTTTAGTGTGACAGCGTGTATTTCGACACATAAGGGCTTGTGCTTTTTCGTGAAAGAAATAACTTGCCCTGAAAAGCTCATTTGGCAAATGTGGCCATGAACGTGTGTGTGTGTAAAATGGGTTATGAGGTTCTGTACCAAGTCCTGTGGGTGTGTCCTTCTGGCTCCTTCCCCCAGCACACCCACCTCCCCGGCAAGGAAAAGCTGATCAGTTACACCTGGTCGGTTTGATATTCAGAAGCTTCGGACAGGCTTTCGGAGAAGCTTAGGAAGTTCTCCTGGTACTCGGAACAAACAATCTCATAACGGTAGTGCCGGAACTCCACAGCAAAGGTGCCAAAATACGACAGGAAGCACATGACCAGACCCCACTGGACCCTGGCTGCATACATGTGGATGCCTTGGGCCATGAGGATGAAATCTGGGGAGCAGCAGTCAAGGAAAGTACCTCCAGGAGCCGCATTAAAAGTGGACTCTCGGGGCGCCTGGGTGGCTCAGTCGTTCAGCGTCTGCCTTCGGCTCAGGTCGTGATCCCTGTGTCCTGGGATCGAGCCTCGCATCAGGCTCCCTGCTCAGCGGATAGCCTGCTTCTCCCTCTCCCACTCCCCCTGCCTGTGTTCCCTCTCTCCTTGTCTGTCAAATAAATAAAGTCTTTAAAAAAAAAAAGTGGACTCTCTTCTGGGCATGCACAGGTTACAAGAAAGTCTCACTCTCCCTTCTCGCCAGTAGAACTTAGCTTGACAGCTTGCTCAACACACCTGTTGCATGAATAATACGAAGTAACATTACTGAGCTCTTCCTTTTTGCCAGACATGCGTCTAGGTGCTTGCGTGGAAAATCTAACTTAATCCTCACAGCGACCCTCTTATCATCAGTTCATTTAAAAATAGGGAAACTGAGGCCAAATGGTTAAGTAACTTGCCTGAGGTCACAGAGGCGTTAACGGATAGAGCTGGAATTCCAATACAAGGACTCGGGACTCCTGGGCCAGGCATGCAACCCTACCACCGCCCAATAAGCCGTGAGATTAGTAAGAGGATTTAAATTCCAAAAAAATTAGTTGGTCAGAAAAATAAATTTCTCTTTTTAAAAAATCACTACAAGTGACTGTGGATTCATAGTCACCATTCTATCTGCAGAAACAATTTTGAACATACCAAATCACTAATTACCTACATTGAAGCTTTGTCTCGCAGTGCTACTAATAATGTGTAAGTGGCCTCTCTCCCTCTTCTGTCTAGTTTTCACTATTAATAAACAAACGAGACTCCTATGCCTGAATCTGTATGGCGTGTAACGCACACACACCAGTATACACGAGGCAGGAGCTGGGAAGGAGAACGTTTCAAAGCATGCTTTTGTAAAAAGCCAAGAGGCCAAGGACTAAATACATTTTTAAAGAAAAATCAGAAATGCTCCCTTGGAATTAGCTCTATCTTCAGAACTTAGACTTAAAATAGACTTAAAATCTTGGGAAGTTTTCAGAGAGCAAAAGAATATGGTGAAACTACGTCAGCCAGACTTTGCTCTCCTGAGAAGGCCTGGATCCGTTCACTTGGGAACCAAGACAGGGTTCCAAACGTTCAGAAACGACACGGATCAGGATTGTCTGGTATAAGCTGAAAACGCAAAATAAAGTCTGTATGTACTCTTCTGACTGAGGGCTCAAAATATTGGCAAAGCAATATTTCCTAAGTTAATGGGGAAAGGGATAAATCTTCAAATCTCATATCGGGAGAATTCTGACCTTTTTACTCATAAAATATTTTATCAAGTGGCTAGCCATAAGCACGACTTTTGGCTTGATTCTCCAGTCCTTACATGTTCTCTAAGGAGCTGCAGAACTTCAAAAACCCCATAAAATGGTTGGCAGTTAGTAAGGAAAGAAGAAATAAAGACCCCAAAGACTCCAGTAACTACAGCACATCTCTGAACCATAAACGTTTTCCTATTTTAAAGACACTTTCCCTAAAGTGAGAGGGTGTGGTGGTGAAGAGTTCAAACTGCCTGAGCGTAGGTCGAGAGCCCCGCATACAGAGTGTGATCTTGGGTAAATGAATCTCTGTCCTTACTATTCTTGTTAAATGAGGATTAAAGGAATTGATACATTTAAAGTACTTAGAATAACGCCTAGCACATGATAAGTGCCCAATAAATGTTGGCGATTCCATGCCCGAAGATGTAATCGGGTCAGCTACACATTCTACCACCTAGGAACATTATTCCCTTCCTCTCTGGTTTCGGAGGAGGACTTCCTGGAGTGAACACTTGATATCTCTCCGCCCCTCGGAACGAGTGGCTGATCTGATTGGTCGCACTGGAACTGGCGGGCTTCTATTGGGCCACGCTACCGGTAGGTGGGGTCACTGTGCTCCCTCCTGGACTAGTCTCGCGGGATGTGTTTGGGGTTAAGCTTTTCCTGGTTTCTCTGCTTGTTACTGAGTGGATAAATTGAATTCCGGGCTGTGACACAGGAGGCCTGCCACATTCTCCTTTCCAAATTAAATTAAACGAAATAACAGGGCCATTAATAAAGTCATAAATTAACTTTTTAAAAGATGGAAGGGAAAATAATCACCATTTTCGTTATGCATTCTGTGTTTTTCATCAAGAGTAACTTTTACGTCATTAATGAAAGGAGAACGCGTGACACCATTCCTATAGATAAACAATTTTGAGAAGGCAAATCTTGTTCTATTTTTAGTCCTCCAGCTCCTCTTTGGCATGAAAAATTGGCCTGAGAGTTTTTGTTTTTATATCCATTACTGTTGTCTTTTGCCTAAGATTCTGAGATAATCTGACCAACATCCTAACTGATCGGAAATGGCGATTTTCTCATCTACATATCCGTGTTTTACTCGCACTGTCAAAGCAACTTCTTTTCACAAAGGATACAGAGGACCACACAGAGAGTGATAGATGCTGAGAGAATAACTCGTGGAATTCCAACTTTCCGTCCTTCATTCTTGATGTTGACTTTGAGTGTCAGTGCAGCCTGGATCCAGCAGGTCAATGTCCCAAATCCAAAGGTCAAGGAAGTTCCGACATTGTGGATTTCTTCATCATTCGTGAGCTAAGGGATGAACAGATAATGACAAGGAGGCCCATTTAGAAAAGACATGATGGCCAACGGAACACCTGAGGGAGAAAAAATAGGTAAAGTGATGTCTCAATAATGGGGTTATAGATTTTGGAAAGAGTAGAGTTCATCTTCACTGGCTCTTTGTGTCTGAAATGCTCTGAACTCTGAGGGGAAAAAGGGAAATAAATAGTACCCAAGACCTCAAGATATTTGTTTAGAAGAACCACTCAGGCAGTAGTAATCTATTCCTTGATTTGCCAGAAAAGTGTGGAAAAGCAAAAGCAAAACAGTTACACCAAAAAGAGAAATGTCAATTTCTACAAACATACACCCCAAACTTTGTTTTCCAGACTAAGAAATGAGACCTGGGATCTGGCTGTGTATTTACTAATTGAACAGGACCAATTCTAAGCGGGTCAAGATTTTACTGACATAGACAGCTAACAACACTTACTTCTACCAAACTGGCCTGTGTACTGTGACCAATTCATTGTTAATGGGATTTTGTTGAATTTTCCTTTTATAATAAGAAAATTGCCACCTAATAGCTTTTTCCATATTTGTAGATCCATTAAAGGACATTCGTGTTTGAAGATTCCTGGTCAAGGCTTTTATAGAGATAATAGTTAAAGGAGACACATTTGAGTTATTTCATTTGAGGGTTAAAGATGTAAACTCTCCAGGGGCGCCTGGGTGGCACAGTGGTTGAGCGTCTGCCTTCGGTTCAGGGCGTGATCCCGGTGTTCTGGGATCGAGCCCCACATCAGGCTCCTCTGCTATGAGCCTGCTTCTTCCTCTCCCACTCCCCCTGGTTGTGTTCCCTCTCTCGCTGGCTGTCTCTATCTCTGTCAAATAAATAAATAAAATCTTAAAAAAAAAAAGATGTAAACTCTCCAAATCATTGCCTACTGATGTCAAAAATATACTGGTTACTTTTTTTTTTTTAATAGTGGTCACGGCGCGCCTGGGTGGCTCAGTCAGTTGAACATCTGCCTTCCGCTCAGGTCATGATCTCAGGGTCCTGGGATTGAGCCCCGTGTCAGGCTCCCTGCTCAGCGGGGAGTCTACTTCTCTGTCTCCCTCTGCCTCCTGCATGAGCTCTCTCTTTCTCTCTCAAATAAATAAATAAAAAATCTTAAAAAAAATAATATACTGGTCCCTTAAAACATCTTTAGCAATTATATATTTTTTAGTTACACATGTGAGAAAATAAAATCTATAGTTGAGAAGATGGCTCTTATGACATGGTAAAATATTTTTTTGAATTGCCCATCGTCTTCAGATGTTTTATTGTTTGACAATGCTGTGAGAATAATGGTTGCGTCAAATCTATATTGCTTTCCTTTTGCAAATTTTTCTATTGCTTTTGGCTGTAGTATTTTTTCCTCTTCTTTGCAAGAAGCCACTTTTTTCTCTCAAAAGACATATTTTCTAATCTTTATTTATTTATTTATTTATTTATTTTCTTAATGCAGAGGAGACCTGTATTTATTTATTTATTTTTTTAAGATTTTACTTATTTGCCAGAGAGAGAGAGCACAAGCAGGGGGTGTGACAGGCAGAGGGAGAAGCAGCATCCCCGCTGAGCGGGGAGCCTGATGTGGACTCGATCCCAGGACCCTGGGATCATGACCTGAGCCAAAGGCAGACACTTAAATGACTGAGCCACCCAGCGCCCCAAATCTTACTTTAAATGACAATATCTCAAATTAAATTTTACTTCTAGGAAATTGGTTCTGCTATACACAGTCTATTCATTTATGATTTTGAACTTAATTGTTCAAACTTTAAAAACTTAGAGGACAGATGGAACAGTCTGTCTCTCATCCCGTACGCTAGCCACTCTGTTTCTTCACAGGCAACTAATTTGTTGTTTCCTGTGTATTCTCTGTAGATACTCCAGAAAGTGTTCTTTGTATGTCATGTCATCATTCATGGTTTTGAATATTTGTGGTTCACCAAAACAACCCAATCTCTGGACTTTAGGAAAGACCAAAAGGTCTACTCAGTAACTTCCATCCAGGCCCTGGCTGAGAGAATTGGTAGTGAGTGCCTGACAATAGGTCAGCCAGCAGCCACTCAGTATGTCTGGCTTGACAGGGGATGAGACCTAGAGTAGTAGAATGATGAGTGGGACTGCCTGTCAAACAACCCATCGATTCAAAAATAATTATTCCGTCGCTCCTCTGTGCCAGGCGAAGTGCTGGGGAACGAGTTTTCCTGGTGTAATGAATTATCAGGACTGAAGAGTAGAACGAAAGACAGTCCTAGAAAATCCACTACCATATTTTTTTGAATGCCTGTGCCATTTGGATTTCACTCCACAGGCAGGGAGAGAAGTGTCAGGATTGGTGTACAACTGCAGGGAGGAAATTTCTCACCAGGGCTATAAAGCACAGGTTGGAGGACATTGGGAAGGGAACAGAGCCATGGCAATCAGATAACCACTGTTTCGGGGGGGGGGGGGGTGCCCTTCGTCTGTCTTACAAATGGAGACATTCAAGTCAAAAGGTGGATGATGGTATTGGCAAAGGAATTTTTTTTTTTAAGTAGGCTCCATGCCCAGCATGGAAACCAGCATGGAGCCCAGCATGGAGCCCAGCATGGAGCCCAGCATGGGGCTTGAATCCATGACTCTGAGATCAACACCCGAGCCAAGATTCAGAGCCAGATGCTCAACCAACTGAGCCACCCAGGTGCCCTAGGGAACTTATTCTTAAATGTAGTGGCCTTGGGCTTCTAAATGTCTGGGAAGAAGAGTTAGTGTTAGTAGATCTTTATACAAGTCCTAAGCGTTCTTGAGAAATTCTGGTTTTCAAATTGATTCCCATGTGAGCCTGCTAATACGAAATGCAAGCTTTCATCCAAAAAGGATGAAGGTGTTTAATTTTAGAAAGGCCAGGATCCTATTAGTTTTCTAGAAAGTGACATTAGGAGACAATTCGTTATGAGAAAAAGCATGAATCACTTTGAAATCCTTTGTAGAAGATACACAGTGTTGTAGAGGCTGCTTTCCCCCACAGCCGCGCTGTACTCCCAACGAAGAGTGAGCACCCTCACGCGTGACCTGCCAACCTAGCCCGACTGGCCCGATTCCAGAAGGACTGACTGCTGGAGGACCTGTCCTTATGAGGAAGCACGATTAGCATTATTTAAAAGATCTGTGCAGAATCAGTGGCTTTGACCATCCTCTGGGCGAAGGGGGAGAAGGAGGTGAAAAAGGCCAAATGAAGTACCTGAAAATTACCAAGTAAGGTCATTCCAAAGGAGGCCAGACACAGCGCCACCAATCCACTAATATTCAGCCATGGATTTAGAACCTTGGGTTTCAGTTGTATGAAGCGCAGAACAGCTACCACGAGAGCTGGGGATAAAACAAAATGTTAATATTTAAAAGTCTAAGTCATGCAGCTAGACTCAGGCAGAGTTCTAAAGCCCCAACAAGCAAGGTTAAACTTTTCGCCATGGTGCATTTTTAAATCTCTGAAGTGGCAGATAATTTTTAAAAGAAACTTTTCATGCAGTGCTTATGATTATTTGGGTGTTTTATTATGCCGACCCTGGGGGAGGCAGAGAGGAGTTGAAGCAGCAGTGCCATATGTTATTTGAGTGGTGCAAGGGTGGTTCTCAGAGTTTTCAAAAACGAGGTCAGCCCAGGACCCATTGGCTTAGGAGAACATTGCAGAGGCCTGACACAACGATTAAGACAGGGATAAAGACAATCCATGGCTCGAGAATTCACGAATTCACCAATCCCCTCTAGTTTCACAGTGTTAGAACAGACACGACAGGAAGACACAGGGGAGAAAAGAGGGGCCCACGTCTAGACCAACCTGAGCTCCCTGTGCCAGAAACCATTCCTGCGGACAGGAGGAAGATAAGGCAAGTGTGCAATCCCCCCAATAACTTGTTTCTTCCCTCTTCCCTCTAATTCTATCTGGAGGTGTCCGTGGTCAAAGGACTGGGAGAGTCCATCTAAATTAGAGCAGTTACAGGAATCAAATGATGAAATCTGAATTTTAACATAGCAGATCTGGGGGTTTGCTGTGCACTAAAAACCATGCTGATTATATGAAGAAAGCTCAATTCTTCTATGATGCTACTCACTTTGAAAGGCCGCTCCAGCTTTTGAAGCAAATTGTTATGGGAGAATCAGAAAGAATGAAGGAATTTACCTAGAATTAAACCTTACTTTTTTTTTTTAAGGTTTTATTTATTTAAGTAATCTCTATGCCCCATGTGGGGCTCAAACTCACAACGCTGAGATCAAGAATCACATGTTCTTCCGACTGAGCCAGCCAGGCACGCCTCAAACGTGACTTCTAATGGTTACCTTGAGGATGGTCCATATTCAAGCCATGAATATAAGAATCCCCTTTTATTAATTGCTTAGTGCAGGGGTATTTTTATATTTATACAAAAAGCTGGGAGAGGTGAGTCTACGAATAAGAGAAAAAAAGTTCTCACAGTTATTATACATTATATCTACATATAAGGAAATGCACTTTCTACTTCCTAAGATAATTTATTTTGACATTAAGGTTTAACAGGGAAAACAATTAGAAATGCAAGAATTACCCTATTTATACAGCAATTAAGTAGGTAATTATTTGCTAAAGGTTTTTATCTTCATTATAGGCCCTTATTAGTAGTCATTAATAAAGAAAACACACCCATAAATTTGCATTTCCTAAATTTGCCGAATGTCGTAATTTCTTTTTTTTTTTTTTTTTAAGATTTTATTTGTTTATTTGACAGAAAGAGGGACAGCCAGCAAGAGGGAACACAGGCAGGGGGAGTGGGAGAGGAAGAAGCAGGCTCCCAGTGGAGGAGCCTGACGTGGGGCTCAATCCCAGGACTCTGGGATCACGCCCTGAGCCGAAGGCAGACGCTTAACGACTGAGTCACCCAGGTGCCCCATGAATGTCATAGTTTCAAGCTACAAAGTTAAGCTCAGCAAATTGGTTTTCAGTTCCAAGTATCTCTGATCAAAGAGTGGTATACAACTTGGTTAAGATTTGGATTTTAGAAACAAAATAGCAGTAAACCATAATTTATAAAATCTCAAATTGTTCAGCTTTGATTTAGCTTTCAGTATATTTACATTTCATCTATTTCCCACTAGAGGTCATAGAATTTATAAATGATACTTGAGTTGGAAGAGTCCAAACCTAATGGTTTGGGGGACCTAGTTAGAAGTTATAATGTATCTGTGATGTCAACCAATAATGACAAGTATCCTAGAGGATGAAAAACTCAGCACAACTTCTTCCTACTTTTTAGGATGGAAATAGGAGGAGGAAGCCGAGAGGAGAAATTCCACTTAAGCCCTCTGACACATAGTGATCCTCAGATAAAGAGGTCATTAGATTAAGACCAGAAGCCTCAACACAGGGCACCACGGGAGACACTTGCTAGTAACTGTGTATGGATATTAGGACATAAAGACAAAATACTAAGACAGCACATTTCATTTCTTTTTAAAATATCTACTGAGGACGCCGGGGTGGCTCAGTCGGTTAAGCGTCTGCCTTCGGCTCAGGTCCTGATCCCAGAGTCCTGGGATGGAGCCCCACATCCGGCTCCTTGCTCAGCAGGGAGCCTGCTTCTCCTTCTGCCTGCAACTCCCCCTGCTTGCACTCAATCTCTCTCTGTCAAATAAATAAACATCTTTAAAATAATAAAATAAAATAAAAATGACTAGTGGAAAGTATTACTCTAGCAGCTCTCTGGATGTCATTTAGTTGAGGGGGATAGGATCATACTGGAACTTTGGCTTAAGCCCTAACCTACTGCTGAGGCAGACACGGATGGCTCTCCTTGTTGACCTATCCGGTCAGTTTGTTCCATTGTGCCCAGAGCAAGGGGGTCAGGGGCCATATTCCGTGTTACTCATTTCTCCCTAGTAAACACAGGACATGTATCATCTTCTGGTCCCAGCCCTGCTAGCCTTCCCACTTGTAATATGATGATAAATCATTTTAACATGAAGAGATGATGAAATTAAGCAGGAAACAGAAACCTACTTGGAGACATGAATTCAACCCAACACTCCTAACTTTCAGAACAGCAGTCCAAACACCACACTCTGCCCTCTTTACCTATTAACACCATTATTTATCAGCTCAGACTAGGCAAATTTCCCTTTAAAAATAGATTCTGTGGGCAACTGGCTGACTCAGTCAGTAGAGCATGTGACTGCTGATCTTAGGGTTGTGAGTTCAAGCCCCACACTGGGCAAAGAGACTACATTAAAAAAAGAGAGAGAAAAGAAAGAAGATTCTAGTTGAAGTTTTAAGTTGGTGGAAATTATAAGCTTCTGGTCCTTTAACAGTTTTATTAACAGGTTTAATGGAGGCAGATTCAGATTATTGATTATAAAGACCTTTTCAACCAAGTAGTGATTTAATTATACATGCTTGAAAAAGATTTCAGGACAGTGGGGTGATTTCAAAGCTGTCTTTATATATGCTGACTAATTTTTTACGACCTTAACGTTCCAATCAGAAGATATGTCTTTTAGTTTCATTAAACATTTTAGATTTTAGGGGCGGCTGGGTGGCTCAGTCAGTTAAGTGTCTGCCTTGGGCTCAGGTCATGATCCCAGGATTCTGGGATCGAGCCCTTCGTGGGGCTTCCTATTCAGCGGGGAGTCTGCTTCTCCCTCTCCCACTCCCCCTGCTTGTGCTCTCTCTTTCTCTATCAAATAAATAAATAAAATCTTAAAAAAAATTTTTACGTTTTATTTACAGTTTTGTTAAAAATTTTTAAAACCCACCCTTCTGTTGTTTATGGTATTTGGAACAGTCTTTTGCTATATAAGTATCCCCTATTTATCTATTTAAAAAGAACACAGAGAGTAGAATAGTTGCTTAGTTTCTTTACTAAATTTTTTATGGTGAGGCTGACTGGGCCTTTATTTTTATTTATTTATTTGTTTTTAAAGTGGGCTCCACGCCTCATGTGGGACTTGAACTCACAACCCTGAGATCAAGAGTCACACGCTCTGCAGACTGAGCCAGCCAGGACCCCCTGGTTGGGGTTTTAAAGTTCAAACTCAGAATAGTGCTCTTCATTGCGGTTCTAAACTGGTGCCTGGCCAAATCCTTTTTTCATCTGTTTAGTTTTATTGTTTATGCATCAATAATTCCTATTTATGACTGCAGTAGAACACGGCAATCACTGTGTTTTTGCTGAAGGAGGGGGAGCAGCTGCTATTAGGTGACCGAAATCATTCAGCTGTCAGCTTTATCCTCACCACCTGTCCAGGGCAGAAAAGAATATTCCTTTCAAGAAATTTGTCTTAGGTCTCTTTTCCCCCCCAGGGGATATAAAAGTGTGGATTCGGGACAAAGTGCATAACTGATTGCGTAAAGAAAATAATTGAGTTCGATCTTTGATTATTACATCAAAAAGATAGAAGATCTTTGCTAACTGATTTTAATAAATGCTCCACTGACTCATTTGTAGATTGTGAATGATAATCTAGATGGCTGCCAAAAAGCAGTGATTTATAGGCAGCCCGGGTTGTTCTTCAAGTCAGTGATGCCGTCTAAAGTAATAGTCTGAGGTCCAACAAGGACTGGCCTGGGGAGATGCAAGCCTCCTCCACTTCGAGCGAGAATCATTAGTAATGGATTCTTTTTCACTCCCAGAGTTGACAAATAAATAATTGTTGGTGTCCTCCCACTGAACACTAATCTTCATCAGTTTCGTGTCTACCAGATGGCATCGAAAATGACGGAAGATAATAAACACTGGATACTGCAATACCTCCGAGCGAGAGCTAGTGAAGGCTAAGTGCTTCTTGCTGGAACAGCGGAGGGCCGAGAATAAGATGATGACGAATGTCATCTGGAAGAGGAGAGCTGGTTTTCATTCCTTTGTTTTTGGAAATGCTTTTATAATTAGTTAATCATAAGCTTTATAACTGGATACATTTGTGAGCTGTGCAAACTGGCATTTTGAAGATTACACACCAAAGACTATGGGGAAATATCAATTTGTCTTAAGAATGTGAAGGAAGCAGTATGTGGCTTCCAGCGTGTTCACTGGTGTCTTTAAAGCCCAAATGGAGGACAAACAGCTTGTGACAGCTTTTTAATAAGGGCAGTCTCCTGTGTCTCATGATTAGATGAGGTGGTATTTGCAAAGCACTTAGCATTGTGCCTGGAATATAAATGACTGCTATTAATTATTGTTATTATTGCACCCTGTGGGGGAGATCGTAGGAGGAGGTACCGACCTGCAGGCCTACGTGGTGTGATTGCAGGCAGACCGGGAAAGGTCCCTGACCCTGCAATTCAAGATTCTCTCTAGGGGCTTTGCGTTCTCTTAAATGCAAATGGCTCCTTAGCAGTCCTTTATGCCTTGGTGTCAAGAGTAGGAAAAAAAGTGAGAATTAAAGCTCATGGTAGCTGAGGCTGACAGCAGGGAAGATAAAACCTGGCTGGGGACTGGCACAGGTGCCCAGGTGTGTGCACCAGCTGCAGGAAGTACCGCCTTTTCCAGAACCGGGGAGTAGCCAGGACATGAAAATCCTGCCTACCAAGAGCTTCTTCAAAGACTCAGCAACTTCGGCATTAGGGTTGTATCTGACCTCCTCCTTAGTGGTGGCATGGCAGTCCATGCCTTCCAGACACTTCCTGCTCAGGCAAATGGGCTATGTTTTGGGGACGCCTGGGTGGTGAAAGGTTTTGACTCACACAGAGTTAGCTCCGGGGAGAAACTTTATTAACTGCAGACAAGTCCCCCAGTGTGCTTCTCATTAAACTCCACGGGTTCAAGAGAGGACTTTTGGGCCTCCCTGGGAACGTTCTCCATGTTTCTCATGTTTTGAGCCTTCTAAACTAAGACCGTGCCCATGTTGCATGCGGGACCAACCATCTCCCTTGATTTTCCAGTGAGTTCTATAGGTCTTTCCTTTTCCTACAGCAAACATTAAAAAAACAATATCTTAAGAATGAGTTGAACTTTTTGGGGATGGACAAAATCACAGGTCACCTCTCTGGGGGACAGGTGCCACCAAGGCTGCAATTCTCACCATCCAAAAGAACTATTTCCAGAAAACTGTTGTTGAAAAATGTAGCTGTCACTGGCCCATCCCCTGCAGCATGCCAACGATGATATTAGCTGACCCTTCGAAAGACACCGAGGAGACTGGCCTTGGGGAGATGATATACAAGGGGGACGTGGAAAAGGACATAGAGGATGGCCGGGTCCCTCGATCCTCAGAAGGAAACACTCACATAACAGAGGGGATAGGATACGAAATGATGGTCTTGGGCCCTGAAGGAAAAGGATGGAATGGGGACCAGACCTGAGTATCAAAGTTTTCTTCCTTTTTTTTTTTTTTTTTTTATCCTACCTCTCCATTTGCCATCTTGGTATGTGTATATATGTACAGGAGACAGTGTCACCCATGTTAATGCTGACCTTTAGATTTAAATCAGTGTCTCCACACATCAATATTTATCACAAAGCCTGTGTATGCATTCGCCATCCTTGCCAGTGAAGAAATAAATAAGGCATTGTTTTTAACACAAATGTATTGAACCATACGACATTCTCATGCAGGAATTTTATGGCACGTGAAATATAGCATTTCATGCGGCAAAAGAAATAAAGTCAAGAATACACTGGAATGATAAAGATGATAAAGGGAAGAGAAGATGTAAGGTAAGCAGGGTGAATACTAAAGTACGAGAAAAAAGGCCCTCAAAACGAAAAGCTGGCTTCAGCATATTGACATGATAGGATACCAAATTATCAGCTAAGCCCACGGTGCTTTTGATGTGGGTCCGGGAAGATTTAAATTAAAAAAGAAGTATACCAGAGCACATCACGCATTCTGTCACTCTTCTTACCTAGGAACGCTGCCATGTTCATGACTTGACTGAACACACAGCTTGCAGGAGGCTCGTCACCTGCAATACTTGAAAATGATGGGCTGTTTTACTACTATGATCTCAAAATCTGTCACCTACAATGGACCGAATGTCTGTGTCCCTTCAAAATTCCTATGTGGCCATCCTAACCCCCAGTGTGATGTTATGAGGAGGTGGGGGCTACCCAGGAGATACCCAGGTCATGAGGGTAGAGCCCTTCTGAGTGGGATTAGTGCCCTTATAAACGAGATTCCAGAGAGCTGTCTCGTCCCTTCCTGCCGTGGGAGGACACAATGGGAGCGTCGCCGTCTACCACGCAGAAGAGGGCCCTCATCAAGGCCTGACTGCTGGCGCCCTGATCTTGGACCTCCAGTCTCCTGAGCTGTGAGACATGAGTTTTTGCTCTTTATAAGCCACCCAATAGCCCAAACTAAGTCACTCTCCCAACTTCTAGGACCCAACAGATCAGAAGAGTTATCAAGTTACCTTATATAGGGTGCGTGCTTCACGCCTGGTTTCCTGGAAAAAAAACACAGGTTAAAGTACAGTCATTTGTGCACAGTTTAACCTCACCGGTGGCAGAAGTTTTATTAAGTCTATCGATAAACAATGAAATACCCAGAGATCGACTTTACCTTTCGGCTGAATTTAATGGGAAAATTTTGTCATCTTCCACAGCTATAAAGTATCTACGAAGAAAGAACAAGTAAAGTTTATAAAACAAAGAAAATTTTTACAAAAGACTCATTCAATTCCCAGTTTTACTAGACTAGCCACATTAAATCATATTCATTGTTTCCCAACTGGGAAAATCTCTTTCACTATGTTTACCTATAGACCACTTAGCTCTTTGAAGTTCAAATGTGATTATTAATTCTATTTCTTGAATTTTCAAAACACCCTCCCAAAATGATGGTAATCATTATAATCTGGAAACTGGAAAACAAAGAAATAAGACCTTTTAACTTTGAGCAAACTAAAATTAGAATTCAAATTGTCTAATTTCACAGGAGTGTGTCCACCTCTTTCAGTGAACTGCAAGGAACTAAGATAATTTGCTGAAAGCGAAACAGTACTTGAAATAAGCACGCGTGGGAGGTGTTTTGTGACGAGCCGAGACTTACAATGTAACGATACCCATTTTATAAACATACCAAACCCAGTCACACTGGACGATGCACTGGACTGTGAATGGAATCTTTAGCATGTGAGAATAACGAGCAAATCTTGCAAATAATGAATCCCTATCATCAGTTTATAGAACATTCATTACTGAAAGAACATACGAACACAAAAGAAAACCAGTATTCTTCACTACTGGTGAATATACTTTGCATAATTTATTACTCAATCTTGCTATTTACTTTGGGTACTAGAAGAAGGGAAGCCAAGTGGGGACTTAAGCAAGGTCGAATTAGTAAACATTATTTTAAACTATTTATAAATATGCTTACAGAGCTATGCCATATACTCTCAAAACTACATTTCGATCTACACTGCGCCCGAGTCCTTAAATAATTAAGAGAATACTCACACTATCCATAATCCAGCTGAAGTAAACAAAGTAAACACAAGAGGTAAAAACATCCATACGCTGCATTTCTTCCCATCCATGCCTGTAGCACTGAAAGAAAATCAACAGCCATCAATAACTAGGGCAAAAATGCACCTTACTCCTTCAGGGCGGAAAGGGAGTTTACTTTAACCGAAAAGAAGTGTATTTTATGAAACCAGGATCCAAATCAACCTATTACTGCCATTTATGCGCGTGGAAATCCCTTGAGCCGCTAACAAGGATGATTGTTATCTAGCATTAGCTTAAATATTCCAGGGCCCTAGTTGAGAACTAAATGGGAGACTTTTCATAAACACAGTTATCCTTATATGAGCGTCAGTATTTTTAAGCAAGGACAAAAGGGTTTGCGTTAGGACTTTCAGGAGAGCCAGGTACCAAAGGCTTATCTCAACCTACTTTCAGTGCGATTATTAACAGTTGTGGATTTATGGCTGTATGGATCTGGCACGGCCATATATCTACAGCTTGGCAGACCAGAATGCTAGAAATAAATGCTTACTAAATAAATTAGCAATGCAGGAGGAAATGACAAATGCTTTGCTAATCTGAACTTTTCTCATGACACGTTATTGAGCAACTATCTCCGAAGACTCTGAAGATGAATGTTCGGGAAAACAATGTGTTGTGAATAATTTTTAATTAACTCCAATGAACACAATGGGGAACAAGAACAGATGTCAGGCATTTTGGATGTTATATTTGAAAATGAAAACAAATGAATAAAAAGATTCCCCGCCAAAATGGAAGTGAAAAAGAGAAGCTGCAGGAGTGTCTATGAGAAATCGACCTCCACAGGTGACCTGACAAACAGAAGAAGAATGTAATTAATAGGCATCTCTAAGGAGCTGGCACTGCTCATTATTTTGAGTTTTCCAGTGAACCATCAGTTGCTTACGAGTTTGAACCAGTGCTGCTACATATCTGAGCACCTCCATGATGCCTGCTTTTGCACGCTGACACTCCCTGGACCACCCAAGTCCTGGCATCAGAGAAATAACATGGCCCTCCCTGGAGGCTGGCGACCTGGAAGGTGTCAGGAAGGTCTTGGTTACCAGAAGTGACCTACCTGAGAAAGTAGATCTTTCAGGTGAGGGGACAGACGCCCGAACCTAAGAATGTGTCTGTGAACAGTCATGGTGGAGTCTAGACAGTTGTCTGGGTAGGGATGTGAAATAAATGACAGAAGCTAAGAGTTGAAAGACATTAGAACCACTTTCCACCAATTTAATCCAGTCTCCTCCAATCTAGTCCAATCCACAAGCACTGACATCCTGCTTGTGCCACGGACCGTACCAGGTGGTGGAAATAATTGAGGTGAAGTCTCAGGATTACAGCTATTGATATGTAACAGTCTATACAATATATAAGAGCTACTGTAGGAACCAGCGGTGCCTGGCTACCCCGTTTATGTAATGTGGGAGGATGATGAACATTTGAAGCACGCCCACTACGGCTAGTCAGTGTCTTTTCATTTATCTATGTCCAGAAAACTGTGGGCTTACAATAAAGCTATCAATTTGGCTAACAAAAATAATGTCATCATCAGCTATAGACGTAGCATCTACTTACTTACATGTGTAACACCATTCCCCATCTTGCTGCATGAAGACTGAATTTTAAAAGAGGGAGGACATCAAAGAGAAATCACAAGGGAGGCAGTACTCTGGAGGTTAACCCAAGTGCAGTATCCTCCATGTCTGCAGTAACTAAATGTCCAGGGCACCGAGAATCACTAGCCTGGGGGGAACCCATGCCTCTTAACCGTTTTTACTATAGACCAGTGAATAAATCAATGCCAACGCGTTCATGGACGCAATCAAAATGTGGAAGCAGGAAAGTAGAATGAAGACAGTTGGCGAGGTAATTCTAAGACCATGGCATCAAGCTACAATAGTTTTACGTGCTCGCTTCGTCTAAAGAGAAGCAGTATGGCGGGACGGAATTGGTACGGTGGTGCATAGACCTGAAATCCATCTCCGTCACCTGCTACTCATGTGATCTCTGCTATTTCATCTCTTAAGCCTTAGTAAGTAAGCTGATAACTTAATATTTGGTAGGATCGTGCTGAGGATTAATGACAATGTAGGTAAAACACCTCATACATAAAACGTGCTCCGGAAGTGGCAGCCGTGCCAACTCTAACTGCCAAGCAGACCAGTGCCTTTCAGGATGAGCTGCTCTCCCTCCAAGGCAGGGCTCAGGACAGCTTAATACTATCTTCCTCTCTGGGCTCCTGCTTTTCTAGAAGAATGCAGACATCCTTCCTGATATCCTTTGATATCTTTCAGTATGCATTGCTCTTCTTATCTTACTGTCAAAGCATCTAAGATGGCTAATGGCTACTGTCCTAATTATTTTATTTTTACTGGTTTAATTTTTTTTTTTTTATGAGAGAGAGAGAAAGAGGAGAGAGAAAGCACGAGCAGAGGCGAGGGGCAGAGGGAGAAGCAGGCCTCTCACTAAGCAGGGAACCTGACGCGGGCTCGATCCCAGGACCGCAGGATCATGACCTGAGCCGAAGGCAGACGCTTAACTGACTGAGCCACCCAGGCACCTCTGCATGTTTAGTTTTAAAGAATCTGTCAGGCTTTTTCCAGAGTAGTTGTGTCATTTTACATTCCCATCAGCAGTACACGAAGGCTCTAATTTCTCCACATCCTCACCAATATTTGTTATTTTCTGTTTTTTTAATAGTAGCCATTTGATTTGCATTTCCCTACTGATTAGTGATGTTGAGTGTCTTTTCATGTGCTTATTGGCCATTAATATATCTTTAGAGAAGTGTCTACTCATGCCTTTTGCATATTTTTTAATTGGGTTGTTTGGTTTTTCTATTGTTGAATGGTAAGAGTTCTTTATATATTAATATATATATTAATCAATCCTTGGATATTAATCCCTTGTCAGATACATGATTTACAAATTTTTCTCCCATTATGTGCCTTGCCTTTTCATTCTGTTGCTAGTGTCCCTCGATGCACCAAAGTTTTTAATTTTGATGAAGTCCACTTTATTTTTTCTTTTGTTGTCTGTGCTTTTGGTCAAATCCAACATAATGAGGCTCTCGCCTATGTTTTTTTCAAGGTGTTTTATACCTTTAGCTCTTCCCTTTTAGGTCTTTGATCCATTTTCAGTTAATTTTTGCATATGGTACAAGGTGACTTCATTCATTTGCATATCCAGAACAATTTGTTTAAAAGACTGTCTTTCCCCCCATTGAATGGTCTTGGCACTTAACAGGGTCTTTTGCAGAGCGAAAGTTTAATTTTTTTTTAAGGAAGTCCTATGCCCAATATAGGACTTGAACTCACACCCGGGAGATCAAGAGTCTCATGCGCTACTGACTATGCCAGCCAAGTGCCCCCCACCAAAGTTTAATTTTGGTTAAGATCCAGCTTACCAAGATTTTCTCTTATGGATTGTGCTTTTGAAGTCAAGTCTAAGAAGTCTTTGCCTACCCCTTGATCTCAAAGATTTTCTATTTTTTTTCTGAAAGATTTATAATTTTACATTTAAATTTGTGATCTGGTTATGTCTTTCTTGCCTTTTTTTTTTTTTAAGTAAGCTCTATCCCTAATATAAGGCTTGAACTCATGACCACAAGATCAATAGTCACATGATCTACTGACTGAACTGGCCGGGCACCCCTGGTTATGTCTATCTGTCTATCTATCTATCTATCTATCTATCTATCTATCTATCTATCTATCTATCTATCTGAGAGTGCGAGCCAGGGAGGGGAGAGAGGGGCAGAAGGAGAGGGAGAGAGAGAATCTCAAGCAGGCAACATGCTCAGCGTGGAGCCTGAGTCGAAGCTAGATCTCATGACCCTGAGATCATGACCTAAGCTGAAATCAAGAGCCCAATGCTTAACCAGCTGAGCCACCCAGGCACCCCATGGTTATGTCTTTTTAAACTATAGATCTCTGTTGTCTGATTGAAGTGGGTTAGACCCTAGACAGTTTGTAAATCACTTTGACAAGGATCAGGAAATACGTGATGATCTAAGTCAGTTTTCTGAAATAGTAAAGGAAGAGTCTTATAATGAAGAACATATACTTTAGTCATAACACACCCCACCACACCAGGCTCTTTTGTCAACTGACAAGTATGAGCTTAAGAACAGAGCAACTCTGTGTGTGTGTGTGTGTGTGTGTGTGTGTGTGTGTGTGTGTGTGTGTAGATGGGGAAGGCTCCCTTACCTAAGTCACCTCCCAATCCATCTTCGAGTTATCTGGTATTGTTTCTGGTATTGTTAACCTATCAATGCCCCATCTGACACATCTTGGTCCTGTTTACTTCTTTCTCCCTCTCTGGTGGGACTGTATTAACCACGTAGAGGACTCTGTCACATATACTTTTCTTTTCTTGTCTAAAATAATCTACTTGTCCTTCTTTAGGCCATATGCAGCTTATAATGTGACCAAAGAACCTGCAGGAGAGAAACAGCACTGGTGCCTCCTCTACCCTCTGTGCTGGAGGAGCATTCTGGAAGCGGCAGGAAATAACATTTGATTTGGTTAGGTTTCATAATCCTCTCTGAGCTGTGCTGGCTTGATAAGTTTAGATATTTGACTGGCAGTATCTCTACAAAGAGTGAATGAATCAGTCTATTAAACTAACGCTCCTCGCTGCCTCGTGTTATCTGAGAATTAAAAGTTGAAACGGAGATGATTCTCCTTCTTCTATCCTTCCAGACACCATTAAAATAAACTGGTCCATTACTTCCGGTGACATTAGAAAGTGTGACCCAAACTTTCCTTACACTTCCTAGCGAGGACACATTCTACTCTTTCTCTGAGCTACAGCAACACGGTACCCACCAGCTAAGAGAACATTTTTCCTTGCCTTTTTAAGGAAAGAGGGGAAGTGGGGAAGGAGTACTCCATACTCCTAAGATACTTTTATCTTTGCATTCTGAATTATACTTCTTTTTTTGTTTGTTCTGTGTAATATTTACTCCATTGATATTAATCTTCCAGTGATACCTTAGAGTAAAGAAACTTAGGATCGTTCCTGTGCCCAAATGGTAAACTATATCTGGAAAAATGGCACCTCGTGAGTTTCTGACAAGAGGAGGAAAAGAGTCTAAAATTGCACAAACCTTCTTGAAAGGGTTCTGGCATTTAGATTTGGTTTGGAAGGCTCTCCTCCAAATGGTATCATTTGTCCAAATGATTTGCAAAGCTGTTATCCAGATGGTCAAATCCTCCTAGAGAGCCAATACGAGCTCTCTGTACTCTCTGCACATTTCTATCGTGTGTGCCTTTCTTGCAATAAATATTCCCAAAGTTTGAGTGATCTTCCCTCTCTTTCACCCCATCTGTGGCACGAGTGAGACTGCATCGTGGAGACTCTTCAGCCCAGAGTCAGAGGCCCCCTGTTCGCCTGAAGCTTTCATTCTTGCTCAGAGAGAACCTGACCTGTGGCAAACATCTGTGGTGGCTCCCGGTGGGGACTTTTGTTATCTAAGTCTTCCAGCTGTAAATCGTCAAGAGAAGACCTGACCATTTGAAAACTTACAATATCACAGAAGCAAACAAAGTGTTACTTTTGTTTTTTTAAAGGTTTTACTTATTTATTTGTCAGAGAGAGAGAGAGAACACAAGCAGGGGGAGCAGCAGGCAGAGGGAGAAGCAGGCTCCCTGCTAAGCAAGGAGCCCGATGCGGGACTCATTCTCAGGACCCTGGGATCATGACCTGAGCCGAGGGACTGAGCCACCCAGGTGTCCCAACAAAGTGTTGCATTAAGCACACTTTTCCTCGGCACCTGACTCCAACTACTTTAACTGACTCGGAAAACGGGTCTTGATAAAGTTGAGGTCATATCATTCTTTATACTTTTATCATCAAATTTCCAAACAGATGGTCCTTACAGTATAACCTCGTGAAGCTACTGAAGTTAAAGAGTATAGCGTCCTGTTCCCAGTGATACTCCTTGAAGACCAACCTCCTGTTCTATCAGGCGGTGGTACAACTCCACCAGTCTACAAACGGAAAAGCAAAGCCCACCGGATCATCTTCATTTATGGATTTTACAACTTTATTGGTGAGAAAACACTTACAATCAAATGTCCCCAAAGTTGAGACAATATTTTCTGGGGCTGGAAAGGATTTGCCTGTTATCAGTCAGAAGGGTTTTGCACAGGGGCCCCTGGGTGGCTCAGTCGTTAAGCGTCTGCCTTCGGCTCAGGGTGTGATCCCAGGGTCCTGGGATCGAGCCCCACATCAGGCTCCTGCTCTGCTGGGAGGCCACTTCTTCCTCTCCCACTCCCCCTGCTTGTGTTCCCTCTCTCGCTGGCTGTCTCTCTCTCTGTCAAATAAATAAATAAAATCTTTAAAAAAAAAGAAGGGTTTTGCACAAACCAGGTCGCGGTGGAGGCAGCTATAGCTCAAGGACCCTGGAGCCAGGTGACCGGGTCTTGGAGTTTCAGCTCTGCCACCACTGGTTGTGCCAGCTGGTTGTTAAGCTCTCTCTCTGCCTCAGTGGCTTCATCAGTTCAGTGGGAAGAATAATGGTACTTACTCAGAGGGTTTTTATGATGGTTGGAAATACTTTGAAAGCACTGATAATTTTGCCTAGCATTTGATGGCTTTTCAATAAATGTTAACTATATTCCACGGCAAGTGATGTCCAGGATCTTCAGTTATCTGTTTCTTTCTTTCTTTCTTTCTTTCTTTCTTTCTTTCTTTCTTTCTTTCTTTCTTTCTTTCTTTCTTTTCTTTTCTTTTTTTTTTTTGTAATTTATCAGGAAATGAGCTCCCTGCCAAAGCAATTTTTCTTCCTGCTCTCAGGGCCAGCTGGAATGGAACAGGAAAGATTAACGAGTCACCCCCTAATAACTGGGATTGTCACAGTGTCTATGAACCAAGAGCATCCTTGATTTTTTTTGTTTTTTTTAACCTTCTGGGAAACTCAAGTTATTTTCCGGTCGTGTCATGGGCAAATGTGAAAGGCTTGTGTTCTTTTGTAATTCATTTACAATAATAAGGGGTAATAACAAGAACTACTTGTTTTGTTTTGCTAAAATGTTTACAGGCTCTCACATATAAATCTGCAATACAACCAGCTCATTATGCTGACAGTAAAAATTTTGCTTTCATTGAACCCTAAGTTTGGGAAAGCATAATTTGAGTGACCTGGTGTCACCCTAAAATATATGACTTTCTTTAATTGGATGTGAACAGTATTTTTCAATCAATGAGGTCAATTTTGCCCCCAAATAATTTTCGTGAGCACTGGCAAGAGACAATATATTAATTAGTAAAAGATTTCCGTAAAATATTATCATCTCCAAAAGAACATGATGATTCTAAGTAGAACCATGATGACTGGTTTTTCCCCAGTGCTCTCCTTTTTTTTTTTTTTTAAGATTTTATTTATTAATTTGACATAGAGAGACAGCCAGCGAGAGAGGGAACACAAGCAGGGGGAGTGGGAGAGGAAGAAGCAGGCTCCTAGCAGAGGAGCCCGATGTGGGGCTCGATCCCAGAACACAGGGATCACGCCCTGAGCCGAAGGCAGACGCTTAACGACTGCACCACCCAGGCGTCCCTTTCCCCAGTGCTCTCTTGATTTCTAAGAGCAGTTACCATCATTCCATTGACAGATCACCACAGGGTTCCTCTCATGCGAGTGGCCCGAAGAACTCTTTCTCTCAGAAACAGATGGCAGACGCTGTCCCCACACCATTTATGGAATAATCCTAGAAAGAAGCCCCTTCTACCAGGTTTTCAATTTGATATCTTCTTAGAATTTCTAAGCCAAGATCCACCCCAGAGTCTACTGATATCTTTAACAATATTTAAAAATGTTGCCCATGGGGCAGATTTATTGCCAACCCGCCAGTCATTTCTCCTCTTTTTCTTAGGTAACAGTGTCTAGTTTTAGTCAGGCCTGCAATGCATGCAGCCCTGACTGGTGGAAGTCATTACTGGTCTGGGCTAATCATAGCTATGTCACTCCTGCGATGAGTATCTTTCCAGAGACCTTGAACCCGGCCAGTGAGAGTCAAGGGGAAGTCTACTTGCTGAAGAGCAAATGAGAAAGGTTTGCATCCCTGGTAATGGAAAGCTTCTTCCACTCCTCTCCTTTCCCTCTTGGGATGCTGCTGTGAAAATATGACACCTAGTGCCGTGGCAGTGATCATGTGACCATGAGACAACAAACATGAGGATCCAAAGACGACATACTGAGGATGGCAGAGCAGAAGACGGAAAGAACGGACTCCTTGATTACATCGTTGAGACGCGGCACCAAACTCCCAGTATCACCGGCCACCAAAATCCGTGTACTGTGAATCAGTAAAGCCTTTATTGCGTTATTGCTGTAGGTTGGTAAAGCACCAGAATCCACTCTCCCTTCTTCCATCATAACCCGGCAAGTGGCTGCTCAACTACACTATAATTAGCAGCCTCCCTCTCACGTAAGTGTAAGTTACTCGAAGCGTAAGTTCTCTCCAGTGGAGTGTGAGTGACTAGTGTTCATATGATAATAGTAGAGTATCATAGGGTAACAATACTGTATTATATAGGAAAAGGTCTCTATTTTCTAGAGACACATACTGAAGCATTTAGGGATCAATTGTCATAATGTCTAAAATTGACTCTTCAATACTTCACCAATGGGGTGATGAAAAAGTTTTGGAAGGGGCACCTGGCTGGCTCACTCGGTGGAGCATGGGACTCTTGATCACAGGGTTGTGGGTTCAAGGCCCATGATGGGTGGAGAGATTACTTAAAAATAAAATCTTTGAAAAAGGAAAAGTTTTGGAAATAGAGTGGTGGTGGTTGTACACCTCTGTGAATGTAATTAATGCCACTGAATTTTACACTTAAAAATGGTTAAAATGGCAAAATTTGTTATATATATTTCACCATAATAAAAAAAGTAAAAAAAATAATAGCACATCAAAAAAAGACACCCATTAGGATGTCTATTATCAAAAAAACCTCACAAATATCCCGGAAAATAGCAAGTGTTGGTAAATACGTGGAGAAATTGGAACCCTTGTGCACCACTGCTGGGAACAGAGAACGGTGCAGCTGCCGTGAAAAGCAGGGTGGAGGGTCCTGGAAACATTAAACTAGGTATTGACATCTGATCCAGTAATTCCATTTCTGGCTATGAAGCCATAGCGACGGAAGGCAGAGGCTGGAAGAGATATTTGCATATTCCTGTTCCCAGCAGCATTTTCCACAACAGCCAAAAGGTGGAATCAGCCTAAATACCCATCGATGGGGAAACGGATAAACAAAATGTGGGACATACGTACATATTTACAATATTACTCAGCCGTAGAGAGGAGGGGGATTCTGACCCGTGCTTCAACACGGATGACCGTTGAGGACATCGTATTAAATGAGATAAGCCAGGGACGGAAGGACACATAGTGTTATGACTGCAGTTTTAGGGTACACCGAGGGTGTCAAATTCAGAGAGACAGAAAGGAGAATGGGTTGCCAGGGACTGGGGAGAAAGCGGGAATGGGGAGTTCATGTTTAATGGGGACAGAGTTTCTGTTTTGCAAGACGAAAGGAGCTGCGGAGGGTGGTGGTGACGGGTGCACAGCAGTGGGAGTGTCACCGAATCACACACTTAAATTGGGTAAAATGGTAAATTCTACGTTATGATATTTTACCACAGTTAAAAAAAATAGAAGTAGGGGAAAATGTCTTACAAAAATCTGGCCTGTGTCAACAAAGTTTCTTGACTCTTCAAAAAAAAAAAGAAAACAAAACTGTCCCTTGATGTGTCTGACTTGGAGAGCAGATCACATTCCGATGGCGCTTATAACTTCATGAGAAATGATTGAAAAGAGCCTGCATATTAGTATGAATTAGCTGTTCTTGTTCTTAGTAGAATTACAAGAAAGAGACGAGCCTGGGGCAGGACAGCCGGCTCTGCAAAGAGACCGATGCAAAAGCCGGGGAAGAGTTTAGAAATCTGGGGCCCTGAAGGGTTGGAATGGCCCGTGGCTTCTGCACCTCATACAGCAGGAGATTAGAGAGGAGAGAAAAGCATGTTGCCTTCCTTCCAAAGCCTTTTGTTTCCAAGGCCCCAAAACGGCTACCATTAAGTTGAGAGAGGAGAGCATGGAAGAAAGAAATAAAGCAGGCTTGAGAGCCATGACTTGGAAAGAACTTGGGGAGAGATTGCTGGTATGTGAACTGCCTGGAAATTAACAGATCAGAAGCCAGTGGAGTTTCTGAGGGAATTGTGGTTTTTGTGAAGGTACTGCAGCCAAGCCAATAAAACCTTGTGACCGCTGTACTCTCAGACCTCCAAATTCATTCCGGCAGGCAATGCCCTGCAAAAGCTGGGCGGCCACCAAGGAGGGCAGATCCCAGCACCCACTTAAGATTCGGCTCAAGAGGCTAGGAAGATGCCCCCCAAGGGCAGGGCCAAGGACACACAGAGCCATGAACGATGGGGTCCTCCTGAAGAACAGAATCAGGGTCCCATCAGGGAAGTTCCCCTCTGCCAGGCCAGGGAGCCTTCTCCGGGATTCCAGCATGGCTCTGGGCCGGGGGCAGCTGTGTGCGTTTCTTTCTGCTCTTTTTCGAATGGCAATTTTAATTGTGGTTTTCCATCCCCTGCTCTACCATGGTACACTGAGTGTGAGTATGAGTGTAGAGGGGAGATCATGGGCCTTTCAGTTCACAGGCTGCCAGACCATTAGGGACCACATCCAAGCGTGATGGGAAGGACTGTGCATTACCCAGAGACCGAGAACTTTCAGGCAGCACATTAACAGATGGGTTTTGCTTGTCTGGTTTGGGATGAAGAGAGAGTGTTCTACAAGCTGGAAACAGGGTGTTCAATGATATCTGGTGGCCAGAGGGACCGACTGTGCCCCGACTGTGAGCTGTCTATGAAGACCCATTCTCCCCTTCTTCCATGTTCGAAGCATAGCTAGGCCTCTGACCGCCCAAACCCCCTGCGCTGTGAAGCCACCATGTGAATGAATTCCTGCCAATGGGATCTTCCCGGCCCGGCACACACAGCTCTCAGACAGTCATTCCCATGGGCTGAGACAGCGATGAGCGGAAGAAAGAAGCTATGCTGGGCATGGCCTGGCTCTCAGGAGCCTCTCCTCCTCCCATGACGTGGGACCGTCACCCTGGACTCTTACATGAGAATACAAATAAACTTCATTTTTTTTTTTTAAAGATTTTATTTATTTATTCGACAGAGACAGAGACAGCCAGCGAGAGAGGGAACACAAGCAGGGGGAGTGGGAGAGGAAGAAGCAGGCTCATAGCGGAAGAGACTGATGTGGGGCTCGATCCCAGAACACCGAGATCACGCCCTGAGCTGAAGGCAGACGCTTAACCGCTGTGCCACCCAGGCGCCCCAATAAACTTCATTTTTAAGCCACATTAGTGTTGGGTTTCTTGTTGCGACAGCTGAATCTTGTATTCTAGCTGACATTCAGATACTCTAAATGCATTCTCACACTCTGTTTACAGGCCAAATATCTGATTCAATACCTCACACCCTTCCATATAAAAATGACAAAGTCACTCTGCCCATGAGCTACTTGAGAGGTACAAGGATTCTGAGGCAAGAATAATTTCGCAGAATTCTGCCCTGCTGAATCAGATGTGCCAAGCAAATGGGTGGTCTCCCCGAGGATGCGGAAGAATTAAGGCCAGGGTATGGCTTCCTTACTTAGCAGCCACTAACCTTTCATATACAATTTTTACGAAGGTTTTATAGATACACACCCATAACTTCCCCCTAAAGAGCTAACTGCATTTTATAGATCCGGAATCAATGAATACTCACGGTACCCTGGGAGGTCCAAAAAAGGCTAGGTAACACTACTAATTTTCTTTCATAGACGACAGTAAGGTGTTGACATGCCTGGTTGAACAGCTCTGAAGAATCTTTTCTAGAGCCTCCGCCATATGCAATTACTTCACATGCGTCCCTATCCCTAAGGCAAAAAGACAAACACACAACAACCCTGTAAAGCCATCTGACCACAGCTGGTTGAAAATGAAATCCTTGTGCCTGAAAGTCCCTAGCCCACGGCTCTGAAAGAGTGTCACGGCAACCTCTTCTGACCCCTAGTCCCAGCTCTAAGTGCCAAAATAAACTATCCCTCCTCAGGACGCTGGCTCCCTCTTGCTGCGCCCTCACACCAGCACCTCAGGCCTGGCTCAGCGACGAGAAACAACCAAACAAGAAACAAACCAGAGCAAACAAGAAATCCCCAACGGACAGACAAGTCCACTAAGTTCAAGAGATGGGGACCCTGAGAAGGAAACTCAGGCAGAATCTTACATGGCTAGTGGTAGAACGCCAAGGCTGAGAAATGCTAGGCAACTGCACATGGCTGTCAAACCCCAAACCCGGAGCTTGGATGTCCTGGGCCAGCCGACTGGCAGCTGCTCGGTGGAGGCCTTATACCAAAGGGGATGGCCCTAATGATAATTCGTCCCCTCTCCATTAGAGTGGGAATGCAGACCCCAGCCAGAGCCGTGAACATGTATCCTGGGTCCAGATTCTCTGGTTTCAAGACCAGGCTCTGCCACTTGGTGGTGGGGTGATGTCCTGCAAATTGCTTAACCTCCCTAAGCCTCAATTTTCTCATCTATAGAATGGGACTATAATAGTACCTATTTCCTAGGGCTGCCGTGAGGATTAAGGGAGTCAATACATATAAGGCTCTTTGGTAAACATATGGCAAGCACTCAATAATTAGAAGTCTATTATTACAAGTAGCTGTCCTAATCTCACTGATGCCCTACCCATTTGTGATCTAAGAGAAACAAGAAGAACTACAGATTTATTCCAGCTTAATGGTGACTACTTAGGAATTCGGTGAGAAACTTGAAAGAGAATGTAGACTAGGCTTTTAATGTTCTGTCGGTGAAGCAGGGTATGACCTTGTACAAAAATCCTCCCAACAGTCTCTTAGAAATTATACTGATGACTTCTTTGGAAAGACAAAAACCACATGAAAGAGATGGGAGCAGAGGTTTCTTTGAAGGGTGCAGACCAGTGCTGAAGAAGGTCGGACGTCATCTTGCATCCTTCCCACGGCCAAAGATGAATCAACAACTCAGAACCCAAACTCCCCCAAACACTCAGAACCACCACGTCCCCATTGAGAACCGTGGAAACCAGGGCCTCGTAAGACACAGTTCACTGCCTGATGCCCGTTCTCCCACAGCCAGGCTGCCTGCCACACACCTTGTATGGGGTGACCTCATACAGTTTCTCATTTTGTACAGTTCCCTGTCCAGAAAACACCCTGGAACAGACTTCATAAATTATCAACCTTCTCAGTCTTCCTCAACTTCTCATGCCCACAGAAGAGGTCACTTCATGTTCATCGTAAGCATTACAAGGCTACAGGGTATAAATAAGGGTGTGTCTCAGGATTAGGAGCAAAATGAGGAAAATCACCAATAAAGGTGGCTTCACAGTTATCCAAGGACATGAAGCATGTAGAGCTGCGACATAACCCACCCCCGACTTGCAAGCGTGCCGCTAAGAGGACTGCATGTTTCTATTTAAAAAAAATTTTTTTAATTTAATTTTTAGTTTTTATTTTTTTAAAGATTTTATTTATTTGTGAGAAAGCGAGAGCAAGAGAGAGGGAGAGAGCACAAGCCAGGGGGCAGAGGGAGAGGGAGAAGCAGACTCCCCGGTGAGCAGGGAGCCCTACATGGGGCTCGATCCCAGGACCCCGGGTCATGACCTGAGCCGAAGGCAGACACTTAACCAGCTGAGCCACCCGGGTGCCCCTATAATATGGTTTTCTGAATGGAGTTACTGACAAGAAACAATTTTCCTAAGCAAATAATTAATGCTACTTTAAGCCCATAGTGAATCCACTTCTATTCTGATTGTTACTGTGAGCTGGCCTCCAGGGTTTGAGCTTTCTGGTGGGTGAAGAAAGAAACGAGCAAAGCCGCGAGCAGAGGCCTGGCACGTGGGCAGACTTACGAGGTCCGATCACCCTACCTCACCTGCTCTGCTCTCTGCCCTCTTCCCACACACACTGAGGCCCGGGCCACGTCTCACACAGCTTGTTGCCCTCAGATCCCCTGGACTTGGGGACTGCACGCACGTGGAATTAAGAGTTAGGAAATGGGACGTGAAAGCCCCCAGCAATGCCACGCCGACACAGTAACTGTTCGCAGTTAAACGTCCCTCGTCCAGCTTTCCCCCGTGCGTGTACATGTGCAATCTCGTACTTAATGATCTGTGGGCGCCTTTAAACGTCAGTAGACGCAGATGTCCTTTTGATCCTGTTCCCCTGAACCTGCAGTCTCTACTTCTCCATTAATGGCAGCTCCTGCCTTCCTATTTCTCACACCGAAAGCCTCAGGGTCACCTGAGACTTCAATTTCTTGAACACCCACATGCAACGTGCCAGGAAATCCTGATCTAAAAATGCTCCTGATCTTGGCTATATCTCACCACAGCGGCCAGGGAGATCCTTTCAAAACCCAGAGCAGACCGTGGTATTTGTTAGCTCAACACCCTGCTAAGGGTAAACACCCAGGCCCCCACCTCCAAGGGCACTCCCCTCTGACTTGGTCCCCTACTTCCCCCTGGCTCCGGCCCCTCTGGCCTCCATGCGGACCTTGGATATCCCTGGCACCTTCCTGCGCTGCCCCCCACAAAGGCACAAGACTGTTCCCTCACCCCCACAAATCTTCCCCAAGATGGGACCTTCTCGGGGAGGGCTTCCCTGAAAACCGATTTTAAATCACCCTTACTCCACACCTCTGAGCAGCCTGTACCAGTCTGCTCTCTTATTCTCCATGGCACCTTGTACTATATTTTATCAATTTATTTTATAATCAGACCTTCTTTCACTAAGCGTATGCTCTATGAGGGAAGACATTTTATCTTCCGTGTCCTGTTTTATCCTCATTGCCTAGAACAAGGCCTGGCCCACAGGAGGGTGCTCAGTGAATATCCGGTGAAGAATGAATCAAAGGCCCTATGCTTGGAAATGGGAAATACAAGAATTAAAAGAGTAAAACAAAAGCAGGAACCTTGGCTCAAGGGAACATAAATGTGGACACAAATAACTACAGTATAAGGAGTAACCCGATTATTGCTATGCATACACTGATAACAAAGATCTGTGTCTACACTACAGTGAGAGTTGACTAGTTGACTATGGGGATTAGGACAGGGTGTGTGGAGAGGGTAGCATTTGAGCTGGGCCTGGGATGATGCACAGAGTTGCAACATACTGAAAAGGAACAGAAGGCTGTTAGCAGAGAAACTTCCTGAAAAGGGAGTAGAAAATATTTGTGGAGAAGAGTTTGTGGGGCAGCGGGGCTGACGTGAGGGGCATTTGGTTGAGGTGGGAGGCAAGGCTGGGGAGGCATCTGCAGCCAGGCTGTATGGAGCCTGCCATCCTCCCTTGGGAAGGGGGTTGAGGGGAAATACATTCTTGGGTAAGGGCGGGGGGGGGGGGGATGGGCATCACCTGATTGAGCAATAAGGTGAAATCAGTGCTTTAGGAGGATTAAATTCACCATATATTTACAGTATTGTCCAGAAACATAAAAACATGGGAAGTAGAGAAAGAGTGGAGGAGGCCACAGGAAGGACTGCTGTGCCCATGTTCTAGTCACACTTCTCTTTGGGAGTTCTCTGGTTGGCAATGGTGAGCTAGCCAGGGTGTGCCCTGTCCTTGTTATCTCACCAAAATCCACCACTGACCAAGGCGAGACAATGCGGAGAGACTGCAACATTGAATATTCTTGAAAGGGCTGCCATGATGGGAGTAAGCTCCAATTAAACACCACAGAACATATTCCGGCAATCAGTCAGAGGTCACGAGCACTCACAATTTTATTTCCTGATGAGCAGTAAATGACAGATTTACAAAGATAAAGAGACGCTTTACATTGATTTGGGGGACAAAGAAATTTTGGCATCTTAATGCATAGAATCAAAATAGGTACTGTCTTGACAGGCCATCCAGATATCCAGCTGCACGGTCCTGAAGCATTTTAGATGATGTTAAAAGAATGAGAGGAAAGAGTGTGTTGGGTCAAAATGACGGGCTATATTAAAACACAATGACTAAACTGACTGTAATTCAAAATTAGGTTGCACAAAAGCTAAGATTTTCTCAGAAGTACCATTTTATTCTTTGATTTTCTTTTTTGGGGCCAGCCAAAAAAAAAAAAAAAGTTTTTTTCTTCCTCCAAGACATTCATCATACATTTAGGTAGGTACTATGCATTTCGAGAGAGAAGTGTGTCTTGGGAGCCCAGAATTTCATCCTCTAGCTGTGAATGAATAGCTCATTTCTTATAAATTGCAAACAAGTTACTTGTAGCTTTCTCTGGTTTCTTCAGAAAAATATCCAAGTAATTGTCTTCTTTATTATGTCTTTTTTTCTTATTTATACACCCACCTAAAAAAACAAGATCCTGTTTACATTCATTCAGCAAGTATTTACCATGTGCCTCCCTGCCTCAGGTACCGACTGCACTGGGTAGTGGGTTCGGTACAATTATGGAGGCAAGGATTCTGCCCCCCCCCTCCCCCCAGGCATCTAGAGAAGACAGACACAATGAGATAATTACAAATGCAAATGTAACAACTGTTGCCATACCAGCAAACTCTACCCAGCCCCAAATAAGGCAGGCCTAATCCCAATTGAGGGAGTCCGGGAAGAGATTGAAGGAGGAGGTGACATTTAAAATGGTCTTGAAGGAATTTGCCAGCAAACAAAGCTTCAGAGGGCATTCTGGGGGGAAGGGGAGCATGAACAAAGCCTCAGGAACATGATTCAGTTTTGAACCTATTTTGCCAGTGAAGAGGGTTTCAGTACGGTTGCAGTATTGAAATATCGGGGTGGGGGGGGGCGGCTACTGCAATGTTCCTGGAGAGACACCCGCATTCTGAACCAGAGCAGGAGCTGGTGGGATATCATGAAACAGACAAATTCAAGAACCACTTTGGGGGCCTGGAGGCAAAAGCAGAAAGGATGCTTGATGCATTTCATTCCTAGAAACATATTCGAGGTAGGGCCTGCAGGACACATCTTTCAATAAACAGAAAACCTTTAATTTATTTCCACGGAGGGAATTTTTGCATTTGGAGTAACACCAGTTTGGGCTCTGGAGAGGAGAAAAAGTTACTGCATTGATAGGATCCATAGATTTTGTTCTAAAAGAGAGGTATGTAGGGGCGCCTGGGTGGCACAGCCGTTAAGCGTCTGCCTTCGGCTCAGGGCGTGATCCCGGCGTTATGGGATCGAGCCCCACATCAGGCTCCTCCACTATGAGCCTGCTTCTTCCTCTCCCACTCCCCCTGCTTGTGTTCCCTCTCTCGCTGGCTGTCTCTATCTCTGTTGAATAAATAAAAAAAATCTTAAAAAAAATATATGTAAAAGAGGTATGTAAATGCAGTACATTCTGGGGATCCAGTCAACACTGGAACTGAGTAATACAACCAGAAGGGACTATCATTTCCAAATTATACGTCAGTGATTTTTCTCCAGTTAAAATAGCCACAAACCAGAAAACCTAATTAAGATGGGGGGAGAGAAAATAAGACTGCAGATTTATTGGAGATAAAGATTTATGGAAACTCAATGATAATTAGGATAACGAAAGAGGTTAGAATAGCTCTTTAATTAAAGGATAACATTCCATTCTTTGTTTTTAAATGTTCCACGAAGATAAAGAGATAGCCATTTCTCTCTCTTAGGCAGACAAATGCTTACCAGATCCTATTTACGGTTATAAAATGACACCCATGGCTGGTGGCTATCAGTCTGTTTTCTGTGGCCTCACAAAACAAGTCCCTAACCTCTGCTACAGGGAGGCCATCGATCACTGTAACCTCATTTCATTCCTTCCGGCAAGGACCAGAGCTGCCCACGTCACCAACCAGTAGGGCGGCTGCGCCTCCAGCCTTGTCCCTGGGTTCTGAAACCATCCTGGCCCAAGGTCCGGGGGAGCAGGTGGGGCAGAAAAGCTGCAAGCCCATTTCTTAGATAAAGGAAAGAGATCTTTTCCAGGAAAGTGGAGGGATGCATTTGGGGGTTGGGGCTGAGAAGACAGGAGCAACTGAAGAAGCATTAAAAAGAACGAGAGCACATTTCTTCTGACAGTCAACGCTGGCCCGTCTGCTAAATTGGCCTGCCGCTTTGAGCAGACAGAGGTCTTACCGGGACTCTGGACATCAACTGGCCCGAAGTATTTCCTAGGTAAATAATAAAATAATAGCGACCCCAATGATGGTGATAAGATATTGGCAGCAGTTAATATACTATGCACCTAATATTCTGCTAAGCACTTTATATGAGTTCTCAAGTCCTCGTAAGAACTTGGTGAGGCAGAGACCATTCCTATTGCCATTTTACACATGAGAAGACGAAGGCTTACGAAGGTGCAACAGCTCGCTCAGGGTCACACAGCTCGTAAGCGGTTGAGTCCAGCTCTTGCCCACTACATTTCTACTAACCCCTATTATCCTTTATTACACGCACTACATACTAAAAAAACTCAATGAACTATAATGTGTGGATGATGTTCTAATTAATTAAATTTAGATGGCTTTGCTTTGAAATCTTACTGACAATCTTTCTAAAATCGATCTCACCTCAGGAAAGACAATAAACTCCGCATAATTATGCCTTTTACTGGTGACTGAGGGTCTTCTGTTGTGAATCATGATTTGTCTCCCATGGATGTCTTAGCCTTCCGCCATGGAATTCTTAACCTATCTATCAGCAATCTACGAAGGGTTCTCCCTCACCACCACCCCACAGCGGTTTTTTTTGGCAAAATATTGCCCATATTTCAGATTTTTCAGTTCACAGAGTAAATCTCAGGTATTTCAGAATCAGACACATGGATATCGTGCTGTTTTTGGTAAGTTTTCCAAAATTTCCTTCGCTTTAGGTTTCTGGTTAAGGGTGGGCTGCAAGAGATATTTTCACATGAGATTTGGAGGTGAAAGTGATACAGGAGCCATTAAAAAAAAAAAAACCCACCACCACCACCACCAAGCAAGCTTTATTTTGGAATAATTTTAGATGCACAGAGCCTTTCTGCTTTTATGTCAGAAGGTTGGGGCAGGGGCTTCTGAAGCTCCCACACATGGCTGTTCCCCTGCTGGTTCCCTCCTTGTGCAGGGAAGCTCCTGGGTCCGCAGCTGCTCCCCTCTGCCCAGATCACCCTTCAGCTTCTCCAAGCGTCAGGAGTCAGGAGTGTGTTAGTTCCATGATGGAGACACCGGCTTCTCTGGGGGGACATCCACTTCATCATGGTTGGAGTCAGGAGAACGGACTCGGTCCCCGTCTGTCCTCGTGGGTCCCAGTTCATGCTGATGAGCTCCACCGTGTGCTCACGGGATTCAGTCTTCCTTCGCTTTCCCCCACGTCCCCTTCCTGTCTCATCTCTCCCAGTGTCTACCCAGTGGACTACACGCTCCAGCGCGGAAATGAAGACAAGAGCTTTGCACAGTTTAACCAGTTCTACAGTTGTGCTAAATTCAAATCGCTGTAATCAATCACATATATCTATCTGTCTCCATTTGTGGTTTTGCTTCTCTCTTTGAGCCCTGTCGGATAGATACAAAGGGGCTGAAACCTTGATTCCAATGAAAACAATGCTTTTGGGTGGTAAGATCTCATGCTAACGATTTATTCACACCCAGAAGCCAAGATCAAGGAAGAGAAAGAAAGGGTAAGAGAGAGTTGAAAGGGTTCATGGGAACAGAAGAAATGAAAGTTTCTGATGTGTGTGTTTCTATGACACAGGTCTCCTCATGCCAGAGACCGCGCCTGGTGCTGGAAAGTATAAAGAGCAACAACAACCCTAAACCTTATAATCTACGGAGGAGGAAAGACTCTTAGCTAACTATAATAAAACAAGTGCTATATAATTGTCATGAATAAAGTATATGGGCAAACAGAGGAGGAAGTCATTAATTTTGTCTGAGAGGGCCGGGAGGGTTCTGCACATGAGGTAACATTGACGCTGGGCCATGAAGAATGATTAAGAAATTCACTAGCTCAGGGGCGCCTGGGTGGCTCAGTCAGTCAAGCATCAGCCTTTGGCTCAGGTCACGATCCCAGGGTCCTGGGATGGAGCCCCATGTAGGGGGGGGGTCCCTGCTCAGCAGGGAGTCTGCTCCCTCTCACTCTGCTGCTTCCCCTGGTATGTGCTTTCTTGCTCTCTCTCTCTCTCTCAAAATGATTAAATAAAATCTTAAAAAAAAAAAAAAAGGAATTCACTAGTTCAGGGATTCTCAAACTGTTGGCAGGCATCAGAACCAAATGGATCAAATTCAGGAAGAAATGGAAAGTTACGGGGCACTAGAGACACATTCAAACCTTCGCTGAACGAATGATTTCTTTAGCTTTGCTAATGTGTCATTTTTGTAGGGAAAAAAAAGTTGTGGTCAGTGGAAAACTACATTATCTAGAGGACAGGCCACCAGGTTATCCAATTCTATGGGAACTAGTTTACAACTGAAAATTCTAAGTAACTGAGAGCAAGACAAAATCATCCTTATCTAGCTAGAGACATGCAGATTCTGTTCTGTCTGGTGGAAGTTCAACTGATTCCCCTGTGAAAAAACCACTTCTGCTTCGATTTGCTCATTTATTCATTCATTTCTTTTTTTTTTTTAATAATGATTTTTTATTATATTATGTTAGTCACCATACTATTCATTCATTTCAATATTACTTATCTCTAATTCAACACTGTTGATCTATAAATTTTTTAAAAATTCTCTTTGAACTGGTTATAACATCTGCCTGGTTCCCTCACTGATTAATGACTACAATAAAGTCTATAACACATGTTCATTTTTATATCTGCAGGAGAGTCACGAATTTGCCAAATTCTAAATATTATCCTTTTAACAGTTTCAAACTTTTAAGGAAAAGCCAATTTTAACGCTAAATATATTATACTAGAACATGGAAAACTATGGGAAGCTACCCAAATTCTTTTGAAAGTAGAGTATTTCTGATACCAAAAACTGATGAATATATCACCAAAAAATATATAGGCTAATTTTATTTCCAAATAAAAAGATATCATTGCTCCTATTTTTGAATAAGTATTTGAATACTTGAATAAATATATTTAAAGATTTATTTATCTGAGAGAGAGAGAGTGAGAGAGAAAACATGTGTGTGAGCAGGGGGAGGGACAGAGAGAAAAGGAGACAAGCAGACTTACTGCTGAGCGGGGAGCACCCCCCACCATGAGTCTCAATTCCAGGACCCTGAGATCAGGACCTGACCTGAAACCAAGAGCTGGACGCTTAACCGACTGAGCCACTCAGGCGCCCCAGAATAAATTTTTTTTTTTTAAAGATTTTATTTATTTATTTAACACAGATAGAGACAGCCAGCGAGAGAGGGAACACAAGCAGGGAGAGTGGGAGAGGAAGAGGCAGGCTCATAGCGGAGGAGCCTGATGTGGGGCTCGATCCCAGAACGCCGGGATCACGCCCTGAGCCGAAGGCAGACGCTTAACCGCTGTGCCACCCAGGCGCCCCAGAATAAATATTTTTGATATAAAACTTCATGAAGTTTTATAATTCTTTACCAAAAATTATAAATTCTTGATTTTTTTTTTACATATCCATGGCTTATGCCCTTAAACAAACAAACAAAAAAACCAAGACAACAATTATTGCTGTCTTTAGATCTGATAGGTACGTCTATTGACTGGATCAGAAAGCTTTCTTGGCTCTGTCTTCTCTATACACGGACCGATCGTCAGGGAGCATCTCCAAAACACGTCCGTAGGTACTTCCAATAATTTTCTTAAATGACCATAGTGTAAGGAATATTTAGCCAAATTTGTAAAAACAAACAAGGGAGATTTCAAAGCACATTCAGTTTCTCAGTGAATTATGAAACCACAAAAATGTTTTCAGATTAATTAGAGAAAAAAGTTACCTATCCACAGGTTTTATTACCTTTTTAAGGATTTATTTATTTATTTTAGAGATGGGGAGAAAGAGAGAGAGGGAGAGGGGCAGAGAGAGAGAATCCTCAAGCAGACTCCCTGAGCTGAGCACAGAGCCCAACTCAGGGCTCGATCTCATGACCCATGAGATCCTGACCTGAGCCCAAATCAAGTCAGATGCTTAACTGACTGAGCCACCCAGGGGCCCCTCAGCATGGGTTTTAATACCAACAAATTCGGTTTGTTTTGGAAGAGTTTGCCACCTAGAACTTTCCCTTTACTGAATTTAGTTCATATTCAAAACTGAAGTCAGTGCCTTACCCCAATCTTTAAAACCTTGGTTTTGACAACTGTAGTCTGGCAGGCAAGCTACATTTTAGAACAAAAATGTCTTGCAGTTAGAGACTAAAACTATAGGGAATACAATTCAGAATAAATGAATAATAATAAGCCACAACTAAATATGAGTTATTTTAGAAGGGTGAAGATGGGTTAGAAATTTTTTAAAGATTTATTTATTTATTTTTAGAGAGGGGGGAGTAGAGGGTGAGAGAGAATCTCAAGCAGACTCCCTGTTGAGCATGGAGCCCAACGTGGGGCTCAATCCCAGGACCCTGAGATCATGACCTGAGCCGAAATCAATAGTCAGATGCTTAACCAATTGAGCCATCCAGGCACCCCGATGGGTTAGAAATTTTATTAATATCCTTAAAAAAAAATAAAAACAATTTTACTCCTTAAATAGACACTGAAAGGCACCAAATAGGATTTGAAGGGGATTAGGCAGGATATGAAACCCCAAAGCATGCCTCTTTGACATAAGAATTGTTTTGGGGTGAAGGCATTGGAGTTCCTGAAATTCCTTATCTGCCTACAAGAAGAGCCTCCCCAAAGAAATCAATTGTCATAAATTTCCCACCAGGAGTGACTCTACAACCAGACACTGTCACACACAAGCATGTCTCCTGTCTACTCTCCTAAGGGCCCACAGGTCTTCCCAAAAAGTTGTCTGCTTTTCCAGAAGTGCCCCTTCTTCCCCTCCCCTAGAAAGTTAGATATATGGACCCCTAATTTGTATTTCTTACTGAGGTATAAATGACATACAACATATTAGACCCCAAGTTCTCCCCACACTTTTGAGTTCCTCATCTCTGGGTGCTCCAATGCGTAAGTGGGAATTCACATGCTAATAAACTTCTTTGTTTTCTTTTGTTCATCTGCGTTTTTGTCATCCCAATTTACAGGGGCCCAGGTAAAGAACCTAAGAGGGTATAAGGACAAAGACTTTTTCCACCCTACAGTTTCTACACCCATTCCTAATTTTAAAAAGTAGCAGCAGCAGCAGCATTCAGAAGACAAGAAATAGTAAGCTATTTCCCTTTTTTTCCTTTCTTTTCTTTTAGTAAGCTATTTCCTTAACATAAATTTAAGTAAGCTATTTCCTTAACATAAATTTAAGAAGATCTTTCTAAAATCAACAGCCAGAACCAGGGTGCCTGGATGGCTCAGTCAGTTGGGTGTGCAACGTTCGGTTTCAGCTCGAGTCATGATTTCGGGGTCCTGGGATCGAGCCCTGTGTCAGGTTCCCCACTCTGAGGGGAGTCTGCTTATCTCCCTCTGCCCCTCCCTGACCTCACACACACGCTCTCTCTAAAATAAATAAATAAATCTTTTTAAAAAATGAAAAAATACAACCAAGAGTCAGAACCATTCTTAACTGTGAAACCATAATAACGCAGTCCCTTAAAATCAGGAACAAATTAAGGGGGACTCTTTGAGTGTTTATTTAGCAACGTTCTGGAAGCTCTGGGCAATGCAGTGACACATAAACTAGATATAATAGGTATAATGTTATGAAGGAGGAGGGCAAAATCAAGTGTTGCCTGGCGCTGAGCTGACTTACCAATCTCCCCCTCACCGCACCATGCAAAGGGTTTAACTGAAAAGCTGTTAGATTTAACAAGCGAAGTGAGCCAAGTGGCTGGATCAAAAACAAACATCTAAAAATCAATAGCTTTTCTGTGTACTAGCAATAACAATTACAAGATATAATAGGAAAAAAACCACATTCACAGGGTGCAAGATGAAGGAAGAACTTTGCTAAAAGGTAAAAAGAAGATCCAAATAAATGAAGAGACAGTAAAAAGTTGTCAATTCTGTGCAAATGGCTCACAGCAGTGTGTCTCTAAATGGGGTCTAGGGATGCCTGCCTTACGATCCCTAGATGGTTATTAAAATGCAGATTCTTGGACTGAACCCAGACTTTACAGAATCACGAGAGGGGGAAGGAGAAGTTTTCAAGAAAACTGTCTTTTTACCAAGCTCCCCAAGTGATTCTAATACACATTAAAGTTTAGCAGCCACAGCTTTATGTAGGTTTCATAAAATGTCAATACGATTTCAACTTCATCTAGAATGAGAGTCAGTAAGGGGGCTGCCCTAACATATGTCAAAGGAGACCATAAACTTAAAGGATGTACATCAGGTACATCATAGACTTCAGTAATAAAAATAATGTGGTTTTTCACAGAAAGCAACGAACAAATCAATTTAACAGAAGAATCCCAAGACAGATTCCTTCATTAAGTTACAAAAGTAAAATTGTTTCCATGTGTCAATTATTGCATCATCAGAAACCGCTGCATCTCTTAAAACCCAATATGGAGGCTATGTTTGGAATGATTTGATGCTGCATGCCAGAGAAGCAACTGGACTAGGGAGGCCACAGCACATGTGTGTAAGGGGTAATTATATTACTTAAAACGGGTTTTAAAATTTTTATTCATTCATTCATTCATTCATTCATTCATTCGTTCGTTCGTTATGGGGAGGGTGGGCAAAGGGAGAGAAAGAGAATCCTAGCAGGCTCCACGCCCAGCAGAGAGCCCAATGCAGGGCTTGATCTCACAACCCTGAGATCATGACCTGAGCCAAAATCAAGAGTCAAGAGTCAGATGCTCGCTGACTGAGCCACCCAGGCACCCCCAATTTTTTTTTTTAATCAGTCAGGTGCAGACCCAGAATAATACCATGGAGAGAAGTATGGAAGTGAAAGAAACTGATAATACTCACAGGTCCTCGAAAAGGGAGGTATGGCATTCCACTCAAGGGCTACATGGGAGGATGCCCGCTCCAACCAAGCAGGTGGGGAGCAGGGAGGGGGTGGGGGGAGAGGGAGAACCCATGTGCAAGTGCCTTAATTGGGGGTCAGAGGGGAGGGCACAAATCAAAGAAATGAAGGCATTTCACTGCTGCATTTAAATGTCTCTAGGTCACAGTCAGGGGAGGGTGAGAAGGGGTAGTTGGGGCAGGGACCAGCTTTATCACACCGGTGCACCTGGCTGCCTGGGCAAGGGTACTCACAGCCTGGTAGTGGGGATATTGAGGCATCAGGAAAGTATGAAGTTTTTAAAATGCATTTATAATGCAATCGATCCTATGATGCCTCGACATCATTAACAATACAAACTGGGATGGACAACACTTGCATCTGGGCTGTGGGGATGCTAAGGGTGGGCGGGATGGCTTGACTTAGCCACTGGAAGGCAAACTTTGATAAGGGTGACAGCTCGGGAAAGTCCTATTGGGCATCTGATGAGAATAAGTGCAAGCAGGCACTCTACGCTATGGGCAAGAACCAAGAGAACAGACCGGGTAGCTCTGATTTTAAGGGAATCTGTTGGAAGATGTTGGTTACAGTAGGAGAGATTTTTACCTCTTGGCCCTTTCCTTGTAGTTTGGCCTGTACCTGCCCAGAGTTAATAATGTCATATAGCAAGAGGTACCCTGAAAGGACGAAGCCCTCCTTCCCTGGCTAGTAAATAGTTAAGGGCCCGTCTGTTACCATTTGGGTTAGAGACTCATGGATTTGTTGCATAAGGGACAATGTTTTGTGCAGCCTTTGAAGGATCTGAAAGGGCTGCTGAAAGGTGCTGGTTGGCAGTCACGATCTGATTTTGTTTGCGAAAGCCTGCTGCACTGGTGCTGACACCAACTGCTCCCATGGTTATGGCACGTCCTACTACAAGGGGAGTAAGTACCGTCTGCTTTGCCAGGCATTCTTGGGGGGATGGAAATGGGGAAGTACCTGGTGGATAAAGAACTATGGGATTCCCCAACGTGAGCACTGCACCCTGGGGTACGGTTTAATTAGGGAAAACATGAAGGGAAGTCAACATGGAAACATACATGAAGTTCTGTGTCTATGAGCTTGGGCCACAATAGTACCTGCGGGTGTCATTATTTAGAGCCTAATGTACCTGTGAGAAAGAGGTGCTGTGCTCAACCAAGCGGAAAGAGTGGTTGTGGTGGCTGGAGACACAAGGCAAGAGATTATGGTGGAAATCTGGGGGAGGGGTGGGTAGGAAAAGGAAAAGCCATCAGGGAGTGGGTGATCCTCTCCCCAGGGGGTGGGGTGACAGATATCTGGCAGGTGCCTCCTGAGGAAAGCAAGATCCTCCATCAATTTCAGTAACCTGTACCAAATTTCCCTTTAGGCATGGAAGTGTTGGGTGAAGGTTCTAGCAGAGAGGAAGGAGTACATGAGAATCATGGGCTAACGCAGACAGCAAACTCAGGCAAAAAGCCTGAGTCCACTCTGTGCCTAGGAGAGGTGGGCCGTGGGTGACCCTGGGGTGGAGATTTTAGTGTAAGAAGCGAAGTCCTCCAATTTGGTGAGGTCTTGGCTTGCAGCAACATCACGTGGCACCCTGTTGTCTCCAGCTGTGAGATTCTGGGCCAGGACATTGTCATCTGGGATGTGGGACTGGGTATCCACTTGAGTGGGTCTCCAGACTATAAACCAGTGACAGCACCCAGACCAGCAGCACCCAGACCGACAGTCAACAGAACGGGTACAGTCACACCTGACAGGGTTTTTGCTTTAGTTTTTGGTGGGAGTTTAGATTCAAATGGGTCCCACATCACAGAAGCAAGCTTTCGGGCCGGTGGGACAGTCTATGGTTAATGAGTCCCAGGAGAGTACGTGCCCTTCATCTGGCCTCCAGCCTTAGGAGATGGGGATAAGATTGAACTTTAATAAAAGTGAGTTAAAGGGGTTAAGTGTCTGCCTTCGGCTCAGATCATGATCTTAGGGTCCTGGGACTGAGCCCCGTGTCGGGCTCCCTGCTCAGCGAGGAGTCTGCTTCTCCCTCTCCCTCTGCCCCTCCCTCTGTCTTGGGCTCTCTCTCTCTATCTCAAATGGATAAACAAAATCTTTATTAAAAAAACAAGTTAAGGCCCGGGGCAAGATAGAGAATTTTAATTTGTTGTATTAGTATTTGGAAAGGAGTTGTTTGAGAAGATCACATGTCTCTTAATTAAACCAATTATCTGGGACCTATCATGAAAGTTCTATTGACTACCTTCTTTCAAGAGTCCGGCATTATGTATTTTGAAAAGTGAAACTGGGTGTCTTGTTACTACCAGTAATGTCTGTAACTCTGAAGAGAACAAGGAGTGTTCTGGAAAAGCCATGTATTGTGGCCTTAATACATGCAAGAGGCATGTATGATTTAGATTTCTATTTTGTGATTTAGATTTATATATCTGTGAGGCAAGAGATTTCTAAAATATTTTCCTTGAAGGAGATAATTTTTAGGCAATGGCCCAACAGTTCATAATAAAGGTGAAGATGGGACCATAACCGGCCAGGACATCTGGCACTAAGATGACCGACTGCCTGATGTTTGGCCAAGTATGTTGTTTCTCGGGTCCCCTTCTTTATCAGGGACGTTCCGGCTGAGGGATAGAAAGCAACAACATTCTACTGACCTCCAGCATGTGTGATGGCTAGTAGGGCCATTCGCACAGGACATGAAGTCCCACTGCTGTTCACCCGGTTAATCCCAAGAGGTTGTCTGGGCAGCCAAGAGGCCTGGGGGAGTGGTAACCTCCTTTAGCTCCCTGGCATCTGGCAAGAAACTGAGGACAGGGGAAGCCACCCCCTCCTGCAGGTGGAATATGCCAGAGGGTCCAGGTGTGGCTCCATCTTGTCTTAAGAAGGCCTCAGGAGACACAGCAAGCTTGTGGAGTATTGTTTTAATCCAAAGCAAAAGGTGCAACTGGGTGTGGAGGGTCCCAGGCTCAGGGTCTGTGAGAGTCTCTACTTCCAGGAGAGCCCAGTAGGCAGCCGTCATTTGTTGTTTCAACGGAGTATAACACGAGCTGGAGAGGGGCAGTTTCTTCCATCAGAAGCCCAGGGGCAACCAGCGACCGTCATAAATGGTCCAGAGATTCCAGGAGGCATGAGAAGAAGTTGCCACAACCTCTACAGCGAAGGAGTTTTTGAAGACAGTAACAGGAGTGCCTGTTGCTTTTTTTAAAAAAAGTTTTCCCAGTTTATTTATGTATTTATTTAAGTAATCTCTACACCCAACATGAGGCTCGAACTCATGACCCCAGATCAAGAGTCACATGCTCTTCCGACTGAGCCAGCCAGGCACCCCCCTGTTGAATTTCATTAAGTAAAATTCGTAAATGAGGAGTATGTAGTTACCAGAACCCACAAAGCACTAAATGATGTTAGACTTTAGCGTCATTAATATGTGTATCAAGCGAGTCTTTCTGCAAAAGGATGTTATTGATGTGATGTCCTGGAGAAAGGTGGATGTCGGCAAGGTCTGAAAGACTGTGTGACAGTGAAGCTGTTAAAACACCCCTTGGGTGGCCGAGAAAATACTAGCGTCCCTCCAGAGGTGGAGGCAGATCGCAGCTGAGACTGCTGAACAGGCACGGAATAGAACACGTCGGCCGATCGGTAAGAGCAAACTGTTCACCGATTGTTGACTGAATAGAATCAGTAATTTCAACAAGATCGGGTACTGGGTACGGGGGCCTGGGTGCTGGGACCACAGCACTATGCTTGTAGTGATCCATCAGGAGGCACCATGAGTTATTTTTCATATTGAAGAACAGGCAAAATTAGATTGTCAAATGTAGAAGCAGTGGGGATAATCACTCCTTTGTTTATTGGGTTTTATATAATAAGTTTTAATCTTTGAAGGTCCTATTTTAATTCATTTGGGGCCATATTAACAATCTTTTTTTTTTTAAGATTTATTTATTTATTTATTTATTTATTCGACAGAGATAGAGACAGCCAGCGAGAGAGGGAACACAAGCAGGGGGAGTGGGAGAGGAAGAAGCAGGCTCATAGCGGAGGAGCCTGATGTGGGGCTCGATCCCATAATGCCAGGATCACGCCCTGAGCTGAAGGCAGACGCTTAACCGCTGTGCCACCCAGGCGCCCCCCATATTAACAATCTTAACTGGGATCCATGGGGTTGCATTTATCAAGCCAATTTGTAAAGTGCCCAAAACTTATGCTAATTTTAATTTATTATTCATTATATTAGAGCATCTATGTCTAACATGGGATACTTTAGGTCAATGAGCACTGTGACTATGGGAAATTTAGGCAAGGCTACAGTTGAAGTGACGCATACTTATTTTCCCCTCTATTTTATATTTAGTTACCTTTTTAAGATTATCAGGGCATATGTTTAAATTCGGTGGGATGGAGGCATCTGGGTGGCTCAGTCGGTTAAGTGTCCAGCTCAGGTCATAATCTCACAGTTGTGGGATCGAGCCCCGTGTTTGGGCTCTGTGCTCTCCCTCTCCCCCTGCTCACTCTCTCTCTCTCTCAAATAAATAAATAAAATCTAAAGAAAAAAAAAATCAGTGGGATGCCCAGGTATAACTTTGATTTGAGCCCCAGTATTAAGCCCGAGAAATGTGTCAATTGGTGCATTTTAGCAAATGTTAAACTTAATGAAGAATGTAGGTTGTAGAGGCATGAAAGCGAATCAGCACCCTTTTACTTTTTCTGTTATAGAAATTCTTCAGTCTAGGCTCAGTGTGCAGTCGGCTTGTCCATCTCCCTCTGCTCCTCTCCTTTCTCTCCCCCTTTTTTCTCTAACATACATATATACATAAATAAAAAACATTTAAAAAAATTTTTTAAATTCTTCAGTCTATAAAAACGATCTAAATCTTGGATTTCAATTAGATCAAATTATAGTAACTTGTTTTAAGTTAGTTATACACACACACCATATACATAATTTATTTAAATACTTTAAATTTATTTTTCTCCTGTATTTAGGGTTTTTTGTTCTTTTTTTTTTTAAGATTTTATCTATATATTTGACAGAGAAAGAGAGAACACAAGCAGGGGGAGAGGCATAGGGGGAGGGAGAAGCAGGCTCCCCAATGAGCAGGGAGCCCTATGAGGGGCTGGATCTCAGGACGCTGAACCGAAGACAGATGCGTGACCGACTGAGCCACCCAGGTGCCCCTGTTCTTGGTTTATTATTATTATTTTTTAGTAAGTAACCCAGGACTAGCACTGTGGTTGCTAGACCTGGCATTTGCTCAGTACAAAAGGTTTAAAGTTCCTTTTTTTCTTTTCTTCCCTTTGGGCTTGTAGCTACCTAAGGGGGCGGTTTCTTCCCCACCCCCACCACTTCTTTTTTTTTTTTTTTCTTCCTGTTTTAGGCTTTTAGCCACCTCAAAGCCTGGGTCTTTAGTTTTTATCTCTGGTTGATAAGAATAAGAGGAAAGAGGGAGGGAAGTGGTGTCTCTAGGCAGCAGTAGCCTTCTCTGTGGGATAGCCCAACACCAACCACAGGATCCTCGGTCCTGTATGCTGCCCCCTCCTCCTCTGTTTTGTTCAACAAAATCTTCTCAAGTACTCTGGATCTCTAGGCAGCTCAGAATTTTTACTCTATTTTTGGTCGTTTACCTAACAAGCTCCCAGTGGTCCCCAGTGACCCCTGCTGTAAGGGACTCCCTCTCTAGGGGGTCCCAGTCAACTTCTGATGGGTTAGGATCTATAAGCAGGAGAACAATCTTGGCCTCAACTTTGTCTTTTAAATGCTTTGTTTTGTGGCAGTTTAATTCTAAGGACAGTCTCAGCATGTCAATAGGTATCAGCACTTGGACGTGCCCAGGCACTGACCTGGAGATCTGTAGCCTCAAAGGAGCCCAGAAACCGCCTGGTGTGTTTGGGGAGCAGGATCAAAGCTCTCCTCCCCCGCCCCACCCTTTTTTACATTGAGCCACCAGTTTGCATGGGTGGGATCCATGATACCCCATGAGGTTGGCGCCCGAAAGGTACAGCTGCAAGGGATGCAGTAGAAAAGGGGTCACCAACCCCAGGAGCAGGGACCCTTACAGGGCCCCACCGTGGGCTCTCCGATGGGGGGGGAAGGGGAGGTCGCCTGACACAGAATGGGAAGGGAGCTGTTCTCTCCCTTCTTGAATGTCACTCAGAGACGCCCTGGACGGTGTGGACAGGGTCACCAGCCCGCCGTCTAGGGCACACTAACACTCCGCAGTGCCCTAACCAACACACGGGCAGGGGCTCTTCCCTAAGAGCCCAAGCTCACGGGCTGCCTGTGAAATGACAGCCGACCTGCCCAGCGGCTCTAAGTCCGGGAGCCGCAAGATGCCTCCCCCCCCCTCTTGCCGGGCTCAGGCTGGAAAGCGGGATCCTGGGAGGTTCCACTGGGGCTGGGACAGGATCCGCACCTTTGGATGGGGGCTCCGGGCAGCGCGGCCCCGGGTAAGACGAGGCAGCGCACGTGAGCTCAGCGGCACCCACAGCCTTGCCAAAAGGTGGGGCCCGGTCGCCACAGCCCCGTGGTCAGCTGTGAGCCTCCAAGGGCATCTCCGCGGGGTTTTCCGTCCTTACTTAGAGCAGCCCGTCCTCCTGGCCAAGTGTAAGGAGTAATTGTTACTTTGCGGGGGCGGGGGCTGATGAGTCTGGTGCCGGCGTGGAATAACACCGCGAAGGGGCGTTTGAAAGTGAAAGAGACTGTCAACATGCACGTGTCCCAGAAGACGGAGGCGGCAGGACAGGCTGGGGACCGCGTGGGAGGGGAGCCCGGGGCGCAGGGCCACCGCGCAGGGGGCGCAGAGGGAGTGCGCCCTTGCGGGCCCGCGCTGCTACTAGGGTTGGAGGGGAGGGCACCCGCAAAAGGCGGGAGGGGACTTGGTGGTGCGTCTGAATGTCACTAGGTCGCAGTCGGGGGAGGGCCAGAGAGAGAGAGAGACGGGTGGCAGGGACCAGCCTACCACACCAAGCGCGTAGCCTTGGCAGGGTGCCTCCTGCCTGCCAGCGGGAATGCTGAAGCATCAGGAAAACACATCACACCATTTACAGTAGAGTCCACATGACAACCAGAAGGCAGAGAGGCCATGAAACTTCCAGTCAGGGGATGCGTTATGTAAAAAGTGTAATGAAACATCTAAAAGGGCCTCCTAGTTGGAAAAACGAAAGACTGCCCCAGGAACCGTAGGCACTGACCTGGGACTGAGTTGTTTCTTAAACCGGAAAGTCTGTGTAGTAGGTTCTGGAGTGAGTAGCAGCCATGGTTTCTATATTTAACAACATCTAACATCCAATATGGTGAAGGCCTGCTAGTCTAAGATGGACTGTAAAACGGGTTTCTCAACAGCAGCACAGCTGACATTTGGAGCTGGATAAGTCTTTGTTGTGGGGGCTGATGGATGCATTGAACAAGGCTCGGCACCATCCCTGCCTCTAACCGTTAGCTGCTCATAGCACCCCATCCCTGTTATGACAACCAGGAAGGTCTCCCAACATTGTCAAATGTCCTTGAGAGGCAAAAATCACTTCTGCTTGAGAATCACTGCTTTAAAGGAATTAATGAGGAACACAGGAATCACTGAATAAATGTGCTGGTAAAAATCAATTTTAAAATGGGGGAAACTCCATCTATTTAGATCCTTATGTCATACACATAGGTAAATTCCCGGTGAAATAAAGAGTAGAATATAAAACTTGAAACTATAACATGGCTGGGAAACTTGGGTAAATATTTTAGGTAATGTCTGGAAAGGGAAGCATTTTCTGAAGTTTAGAAACAGAAAGAAATTGCAAGAGAAATACTAATATCCTTGACCACACACAGCTAAACTTTTGTAAAATTAAAAGGTAAACGACAAACTACAAGCAATATGACAAAGGGCTAATATTCTTCGTATATAATGACAGTATCAATAAGAAAACAACTAATGTGTGAAAAGAAAAATGGGCAAAAGGCTTGAACAAAGATTTTATAGAATTACAAATGTTCCTAATAAGTACATAAAAATGTTGTCAACTGTCCCAACAATTAATGGAATGAAATTTAAAAATAATGAGTTTCCATTTTTACCCTATCCAAGAGGCAAATATATGTATTTTTTAAATGGTAATAATTAATGCAGGTGGTGATGTAGATAAATGGGTATCTCTATACCACGGATGATAAATGAGCCAGGCCCTCTTACACATTCTGGAAAACAATATGGTCTTAAGTATGAAGAGGCTTAAGGAGGCTCCTATCCTTTTACTTTGTATTTCTACTCACGGAAAGTATACTGTGTTGAACGGTGTCCCCCTTAAAAAAGACACGTCCAAGTCCTAACCTTCGACCTTATCTGGAAATAGGACCTTTGTAGATGTAATGAAGTACCGTGAGAAGAAATCATCATGGACTTGGGGTGGGCCCTAAGTCCAGTGACTGGTGTCCTTATAAGAAAAGGAGAGGACACAGAGACACACAGAGGAAAGAAGGCCATGTGAAGACACTGGAGTGATACTGCCACGGTTCAGGGAGCTCCAGGAGCCAAAAGAAACCAGAAGACTCCAGGAAAGGTTCTCTCCCTAGGGCCTTCAAAGGGAGCATGGCTTGACTGACACCCTGGTTTTGGGTTTTTGGCCTCTGGAAAAGCGAGAGAATAAATCTGTGCTGTTTTAAGCCAGTAAGATTGTGGTAGTGCTTGGAAACGAATATACTGTGGAAACAATCGCTGATAGGAGTGAAGATTTATATGTAGAGATGCTCATCTCTGCATTATTTGTAACAGCAAAAATTAGGAAAAACTTAAAGCAATGAAAAATAGAGGAAGGGTTAAATAAGCTATAACATATCTATAATGTATTGTATAGCCATTAAAAAATATGTTTTGAAGAATTTCTAATGCCACAGGAAAATGTTTACAGTACATTAATAGAACATTCAGAATACAAAAAGTGTATGTACAATGTGACCCCCAAATGCACATGTATATAATATGCATGTTTATGTGAATGAATAACCCTGATGGATAATAGGAGCAAAACGTCCCAACTGGAAAATATCATATAAAGTCAACAGTATACTAAAAGAAAAATAAACCATGACCTAGGAGAGTTTATCCCAGGAGATACATAATTATTATTATCAATGTCATGCAATCTGTTAATAAATCAAATAAGAAAAACCCTAAGAGGATACTGAAGACATCTGATAAAATTCAGTGCCCGTCCCTTACAAAATATCTAGGAAAATTAGGAATAGAAGGATTCTATGAGAGGCGCCTGGGTGGCTCAACTGGTTAAGTGTCTGCCTTCACTAGGTCATGATCCTGGGGTCCTGGGATCGAGCCCCATGTTGGGCTCCCTGCTCAGCGGGGAGCCTGCTTCTCCCTCTCCCTCTACCCCTCCCCACTACTATTGCTCTCTCTCTCGCTCTGTTCTCTCTCTCAAATAAATAAAATCTTTTCTTTTTTTTAAAGAAGGATTCTATGATGAGTATCTCTCACAAACCATCAGTCAATATCATTCTCTGGTGTTAAGCAAAACTAGCATGAATGAATACTGTTACCATGATTATTAACACTGTTTTGGCAGTTTTTACCAATTCAGTAAGATAAGAAAGAGAAATAAGGGGTCTAGTTATAAGAAATATAGAAATAGAATTATTTTCTGCAATAATAAGACCAGAGAATTAATTAAAATATTATTGGAATTAATGAATGTTCATATAAAGGGTTGGATAAAAGATGAAAATTCAAACAGCTTTTAATTATACAGAAAAAATGGAAACAATAGATTTATAATAGCATTAAAAAACCATAAAATATCTAAGACTATCTATAATAAGATACGTACATGAAAAAAACCCCCGCAAAAATCTGAGACACACAAAAACTTAAATAAATGTTCCTGGAGGGTTAATTAGAGTACCGTGAAGAAAGCCGCTTTTGCCACATTAATTTAGAGATATCCAGAATTCAATTAAAAAAGAAAAACTCAAGGGGATTAATTTGGAATTTGACAGTATTTCTCAAGTTCATCTGGAATGAAACACACTGTAGTTGAAACACAGCTACGTCTAAGAATTGGTGTTTACGTCCCTTTTTAAAACCTACTTAATAATCCTGAAGAAAGTTAGTTTTATTTGGAGATTCACAAAATAAGTCATTCAATGTCTCTGCCTGTTCTTTCGGCTATTAAACTAATAAAGAAGAGATTAGCGTTCATTATGTTAGAGGCTTCAGACCCGAAGGATATTTTCTTTAAAAAGTTGGTTTTTTCTGCCTGTTATTTCTTTGCATTTTACTCCTTTTTACCCTGGCTAATTTCCTCTAGGGGAATGTGAGCCCCTGCAAAGCTCTGTGGTTATTTAAAAGTACCCCTTGAAACCTTTTAATTTACTGATTACACTTTATTTTTACACTGGCATAGAAACAGGTTGGTATAGTAAAAGAGTGGTCTAGAATTCAATCCCAGCTCTGCCTCTTTTGCAGTGTGTTCCAGTTTATTTTTGAAAAGTAGCCTAATATACCTACCTACCTCCTATCCTTGCTGCGAGGATACAGTCACATAATTATTACCTAGCACAGAGCTTGGCACGTACTAGACACTTGGTATGATTTATTGTAAATTATATACTTTTCAAGCTTCCCTTTCTCTTTATTTTCCCTGGTTTGCCTATGTAACTATTAACTTTTTTTTTTAAGACTTATTTATTTATTTTGGGGGGTAGGGGCAGAAGGACAGGGAGAGAATCCTCAAGCCGACTCTCCACTGAGCACGGAGCCTAGGCAAGGCTCCATCCCACGGCCCTCAGATCATGACCTGCGCTGAAATCAAGAGTCCGACGCTTAAACAACTAAGCCACCGAGGCGCCCCATAACCATTTACTTTTATTTGATTCAATCTCATGTTTTGGTTAGAACACAGTTGTTCACACGTGTGTCTCCCGTGCTAGGCTGTGATTTCTTAGAGAGAGAGGGTACTGTTTGACTCCTCTACACATCCACGCAGCTCCTAGCCCAAAGCTCTCTCTGCATTTCAGATGCCATCCACGAGAAAGAGAGGAAAAAGAGAGGAAAGGAAAAAGGAAAAGGAGATGTTGATGCTTATGATACACGTAATAGGTTTGCACTCTAGCAATATAATTTTATTTCATTATATCTTAAGTTGAATGAAATCTTGGTATCGTAGAAGACATACTAAATTAGTACAGAGAAGTGAACTGACACGTATAAATCAGACTCCATCCGTGAGGAGCCACACATAAACCACAGACTAATTTGTTCACAACATTTACAGAATCTCCCCTATGTACTTAAATGATCTCAGGGTTCCGGCTCTTACTTCTATACTCTAGCCGTGGCTTAACAGTGAAGAAATGCTGATATACGAAAGCAGCCACAGTCTCCCGTATTATGAAAGTCAAGAAGTAGTGACTGATGAGTCCCATAAGAGCAATAGTAGCCCTGCTTGCTCTACAATATTATTTTGTTTTTCTGCATTTGGTCTGGGCTCTAGGGCTTTATCTGTGTGCAGTGGGTGGGACTACAGCTGCCAAGAGGAAAATGTTAATTTTTCATTTATTTATTTTTTACCTATACATATAAAACGAGTACGGTTTTCCTCAATGGCTAACTGGTAAACTCATAATATCATCAAGTGAACAATCTGAATCTTCAATGAGAATATTTAAGTAACACCCAACAAAGCTCTGAATTAAATACAAGGAAATGCAAACATATAGGACAAAGCTGATCAGTGTTCAACAAGAGGTAGGACTGACAAAGCAGGTGGGCCTTAAGGCAGTGGGCAAACGTAAATAAACAGAACGGGCCTGGAAGGGCATTTTGGTGTGAGAACCAGGAGAATGAGAATAAGAAGCCAAGATGGTGTTCAGCTGAGTGGACAGAAAAGGTGTACATTAAGAGAGGAACTGGAAGAAAAAGAATAGATAAAACGATAGCTAAAATGGGTTCTGATTTTGCATGGCCTTGAACGTCGCTAGTACTTGGGTTTGGTCCCAGAAAAAAGATACTTTCTCGGGAGGGTTCCTGGGTGGGGCAGGGAGCTTATGAAAGTGAGATGCTGGGAAAACAAGCAGAAAAACACTGCGCACGAGAGACTCAAGTGGCCACGAGGCAGGAAGCAGGGAAATCAGGTGGGAACGAGGCAGTGTTGTCACCTGTGAAATCATGATTATTTAACATGATCTTAAAAATCTCTAATGCCTGGGAATTGACCGGAGTTATTCTGCACAGCAAACAGTGGAAAAAGAGCAGGCAGCAGGTCCAGGCCAGGGCAGCCCGAGGCTGGGCCTTCCTTGAACCTTATATTTTATTTCGGGGTGAGCACGAGGGTCTTTATTAAAGGGCCCATGTGAAAGACACCCTCCTGGGCTTTAGAGAATGTGAAACACAATGGAATCAGCACTCGGTAAGATAGGGAGAGACATGCTACTGACAGCATTTCAGAGCACCCAACACTTGGCAAGACCTCACTGAATAAATGTTGCCTTTATCTGAGCAGCAATTTGAAAAGCTTCTCACATGTCACACCAAGAGCTGGTATGTGTAGAGTACTGACCCCCTGACTGCCAGGCACAGCTCGTATGCACAACCTAGGAGGCAGGCACCACCACGTGCCTTCACAGACGCACAGAGGGTAGTAACCTGCCCAACATCATGTTGCTGGGAATGCTGGAGCCGGGACTGGGACCCGGGGGCTAACTCCGGAGCTGGGGCTCTCATCTCTACACACTCCACCACTGCGCATCCCACCTGCTCTTCAAAACAACCTATGAGGTACGTAAGTCAGACAGATCTGATTTGCTCGACTAATATTTGCAGAATTCTTACCTGCCAGGCCTCGTCCCAGGTACCGAGTTTTAGGGATGGATGAGCCACAGCCCCTATGAAGACGCTTGCAGTCCAGTCAGCAAGGCAGACAAATAAATCCACATTTTACGGATGAACAACAGAAACTCGAAGCTTCCACAAATTAAATAACTTATCCAAGCACGCAGCCAGTACAGAGGCCTGGACTTAAAGGCTGCTATTAACATCTCCAAGTCTAACGCTTATTCTGAGTAACGTTGTAACTTCCTTTTGGTGGCCTACTGGGCAAAAATAAAACAAAACAAAACAACAGTATCATCACCAGGGCTACCTAGTCTGGCCAAGCTTTCAACAGAGCCTGGTCTTGGGAAGAAGGAAACGTTAAAGGAAGCCATTGCGATTCTGATGCAGTCAGGCCAATGGTTCAACAGTTGGTTCACACGTTGGTTTACCGGTTGAAAAATGTATCATTTCAAACACTTAAGTGACCTATCATTAATAATTTTTGCTAAACTTACTTCAGCTTTGGGTGAATCACTCACCCTGGGCCACTTTCCTTAAGAAAAACCAATATGGGGGCACCTGGGTGGCTCAGTCAGTTAAGCGGCTGCCTTTGGCTCAGGTCATGATCCCAGGGTCCTGGGATCGAGCCCTGCGTTGGTCTCCTTGCTCAGCGGGGAGTCTGCTTCTACATCCCCCTCTGCCTCTCCCTTCTGCTCATGCAATCTCTCTCAAATAAATAAAATCTTAAAAAAAAAAACAACCCACCAATATAAATCCCTGTGGGTTGAGAAGCTGAGGATGGCCCCAACTGATTAAACTCCACAGTAATTAAAACTATTTTTCATTTTCCCTTCTGCCCCTTTCATGCCCCTAAAGGAGATCTAGAATCTTCCATTTACATGGAAGGGAGCTATCCAAAACTACTTCACTGTACCAGCCTATGAGATGTGTTTTACCAACGGTGTGTGGCCCATGACGGCTCCTCCGTGTAATACGATGTTAGCTGCCAGTCCAGCATAGCCGGCAAGATCAAGGGCAGCAAGCAGTCATTAGCTGTCTCTACTCACCAGGGTGCTCAAAGCCATGCCAGTAATACATCTTTTTACTCCAGTATGTCTCCGAAGGGTCTTGATCAGGATCAATCACACATGTAGTGTAGGCTGCTAGTCACTATCCTATGACGTGTTGGGGGGTGATAATGAAGGCCTCCCACGCCCCTAAATAACTCCTGTTCCAGCTTGTCAAAGCAGCTGAATTGAAGAAAGAGAGGTTTGATCATAGGGAGCTGGTAGGTTTATCAAAGAGATTAACAGGGATTTACCAAACATGCATTATGAGCCCAACACCACAGGAGACCGGGCACCGTCGATGTGACCAAGGACAGGGGCCAGAGTCCACCAGTATTATTAAGATAAAAATGTAGTGTCTTGCAATGACTTTAAAATCAAATGTAAGGGTGCCTGGGTGGCTCAGTCAGTTAGGGATCTGCCTTCGGCTCAGGTCATGATCCCAGGGTCCTAGGATCAAGCCCCTTGTTGGGCTACTTGCTCAGTGGGGAGTCTGCTTCTCCCTCTCCTCGTTGCTCCTGCTCTCTCTTGCTCTGTCTCTCTCTACAATAAATACATAAAATCTTTAAAAAAATCAAATTTATTTTTAGTAAAATGTAAAGTATTTTTAAATCTTTACATTGTTCGTGCAAGGGGCCTCAGGGCAAGTCTTCCATCTATTTTTCCAACCTCATTTCTCAGCGTCCTGCGATCCAGCCCCTCTGAATGACCAGAGGCTCCCCACGCCGCTCAGTTTGTTTGCCAGGCTCTGTGCTAACTGCTGAGAATACACAGATACATGCAGCGTCCCTGCCCCCAAGCAGCTCATAGTTAATCAGGAAAGAAGTGCAGCGCCAGAGACGGGTATGGGGAATTAGGGAGCTCCAGAGGGAGGAAGTGACCTGGCAGCGAGGGCAGGGGCTGGGCAAGCAAGGAGGAAATCACCCTGGGCTGAGTCCACGGGGATGTGGAGGCCTCCCACGCAGCTGCAGTGAGTGGCACGCGCAGGGGCTCCGAGGCCTCCAACCACTGTGTATGCAGGAAGCAGGGGTTTGTGGCGTTGAGAGCAGAGAGTGGTGGCACTGGGGGGAGCGGGTGCCAATCATGGGCGTGACTCCACTGTAGCTGATGAGGGGCCACTGAAGGCCGGTCCCCTTTGGCTTTTACAGCAGGGAAGTGTGCTCACTGTAAATACTTTAGAAGGCACACATCAGGAAAAAGAGGAAAAGTATTCAGAATTCCACAGTTGAGAGAGAACCACTGTTAACATTTTGATGTACAATCTTTTATATGTGTGTGTGCTTATACTAATAATTTCAAAAATGGAATCATTTAAAAATGGGGTATACACATACAAATAATAATATTCAAGCTTAAAAAAGGAAGGAAATTCTATCACATCCTACAACATGGAGATACCCTCAGGACATTATGCTAAGTGAAGCAAGTCAATCATAAAAAGACAAATACTGCAGGATTCCACTTCTATGAGGTACCCGGACTAGTGAAATTCAGAGAGAAAGCAGGATGGTGGTTGCAGGGACTGGGGAAGGAGAGGGAAGGGATGTTGTTTAATGGTACAGTTTCAATTTTGCAAGATAAAAAGAGTTTTGGAGACTGGGTGCACAACACTGTGAATAAATTTAACACCACTGACTGTATACCTTTTTTTTTAAGGTAGCCACTCATCAAATTCTTTTATTTCATATGTATGTTTTACATATTCTGTTTCTTTATGTTCTTGGTTACATGCTCCTTCCATGACTATCCATTTATCACTTGATCCCTTCTCCAGAGTGATAACTTCTGCCACAAAACATGTCCTATTAAAGTTTATCAACTACCAAATCCAATAAAAAATCTTATTTGGAACCATTTCCAAAGGAGAGAGAGTCAGAGAAGAGAGAGAGAGAGAGAAAATATTCTAAAACATTACTGTTTTTTCTATTCTATCTCTTACACAAATTAAATGTACTCGTGCACCATTCTGTCTTAGGTAAGTTAATTTTGCTTCACGTTGGTAACCTGACCTGGGATTGTTCATAGAACAGCTTGCACTTCTGTAACAGGAGGCCTGTATACTTAAAATCGGTTAAGATAGCAATTTTATAGTATGTGTACTCTACTATAAAAATTAAAAATAGAGAAACAAATTTAAAAAAGAAAATCAGTTAATAAATCTGTCTTAATACCTTTTAACTTATTTTTGTGATCGTCTTCCCATGTGAGATATACATATATACACACCTCCATCAATATTCCAGATGACTGTACAGTATTCTTGGAGTGATCTATCTTAATTTACTTAACCTAAGAAAATTATTTTTATGGAAGTAACCCGCGAGTGCTTGGCTAATGGGAGGGGCCGGTAAAGGGCAGAGATACAGCACAGAAGAGAGAGGAATACTAACAGAGCAAAGGTCCTGAAGGAAGCATGAGGAGATGGCATTCGGGGTTCAGGTAGCAGGCTGGCTTTGAGATGGGGAAAAACGGGTACCACATCCTCTGAGGAAAGGGCATGAAGATCGACATGACTATATTTGTATTTATAAGGAAGAGTTGGGGCAGTTGAAGGAAGTCAAGAGACTGGACACCTCAATGAAGTTGGAGAGGTGGAGGGAGTAGGGTACAGGACAGCTGGAGGGACACACAGGGATGCTCAGAGAATGGGACACTGAGGTTAAGATTTCTGAGGTGAAAAAGTACCAACTGGACAAGAATTTGGGTGGAGGGTTGGGAGCGAACAGCTATGGTTTCGTTGGAGGTGAAATTATTAGAAAGGTCCAGTGGACTCTGAGGCCAGATTTATGGTCAGATGATCCAGGATGGTGCTATTGCCAAGGGTTATGACAAGCTGGGAAGGAAGGGAGGCAGGGAAGATGTGGAGCCAGGTCCTCAGCTCCTCAAGAAATGAATGAAGTGACTGGGAGCTGGATAGAGAGCAGTGTTGAGGAAGGGTGGAAGGTGGTTTACCAAGTTTGTCTTAACTTTGGTGATGACACGCCTTTCCATGCAGTGACCCATACAGAAGAGCGAGAGAGCAATCAGCCAAAAGGTCAAGGCCATTAACCATGGATTCCCTGGGGTGCAGAGGAAAAGAATGGGGGGGATCAACACAGGACCAGAAGTGAAAACTTTAAGAAGGCGTGAAAACACAAGATATGCTATATGGTGGGGGGAGGGGGGAGGGGAGGTGGGAGTGCGAGGTCTTGTTGACACAATTAGATCGTGGAAGAGGTAGGAGGTCATAGGGTTACGGACATCAGTGGATGGCCAGGCTTGAACAAAGGAAAGAGAATGACTGCAGGACCCAGGTCTAGTTTCAGAAAAGTGGTAAGAAATGCTATTAAGTTTGCAGAGAGATAGCATGCTATGAGACTTCTAGTTCTCAGAGCACTTTCTCAGGTGTCTCCAAATTCTTTACCACGATTTCTTTTCCTCCATAACACATTTGTCATGCACTATACTATGTCCTTATTCATCTATTTCTGGTTGGTCTTGTCCAATAGAATATAAAGCTCCCTGTGGCAGGAATGCTGTCTGTTTTGTTCACTGCTCTATCACTGGCACCTAGACGACGTCTGCAAATAGTAACACCTCAGTAAATCACACTTGTCGAATGAATGAATAAATGAGTGAATGAAGAAATGATAAAGCTCAGTTAGGATAAGAGTATCCCAGGAGGTTTGCTAAAACTGCAGTGAGGGTCTCCCTCAGGAGGGAGCTATCTTATGGGATTCAGTCTTAGAGGGACAGAAAATGTAGGCCATGGCCTCCTCCCATGCTCTATCTGTTCTTTTGTTCATTTTCCCCTTCTTCATGTGACTACTCCTTCTGATCGTACAAGACTGAACTTGTGTGTCAGTGTCTCTTAGAAACCCCCTGATGTCTCTCCTTTTCTATCCAGGATAGCTACCCCCTCATAGGTCCTCTCCAGGCACTCAGTGGTTTTTCTCTCCATGTTATGCTTACCCTACTGTATGAAAACTGTTTAGGTGTCGGTCTCCCCCACTAGATTGAGCAAGCACGGCTTATCTCAAACACACAGGAGGGCGTCTATAAACGTTTGCTGGATATATAAATAGAAAGGACTGCACATGTGGATCAGGTCAGTTAAGAGCCTATATTTTTCCTTCTTTGAAGCTCAGTTTTGTCATACACAAATTTGTACTTTGGCCCACTGAGCAAGGGCACCTCTGTTGCAAGGGCAGCCAGGTGGGAAACAGCTCAGCTCTCAACACCAAAGATAAGCTGGAGTCTTCATGTTTAAGATAAGAAAGGGGTCCACTGTCTTTTGTGTGCCCATTCCCCCGCCCATCCGACTATGGGCAAGCCTGTCCTGCCAGCCGGTGACGCTGCCCAGCTGACAAAATGAAAGAGCACCCCGGGAACATTTAAACAATGTCTGATTTGGTCTGAAGTGCAGCCTGGATTTGTACAGCTCTTCAGATAATTCTATTGCACAGCCAGGGTTGAGAATCTCTACCCCCGGAAACTTGACCTTTTCTCTGGGTGTGTGGCGCTGTCCAAGGTAGCCACTCCTCAAGCATGTCTTCACCCCAATGTCCACCCAAGCCAGACATGGGCAAGGGTCAGTGGTTGTTTGAACCACCCAGTGTAAGGGCGCTGCACCATGGGACAGTACCGGAAGCCAAACCACACAATTAATTGTACTGGAGGAAACCACAACTTTGTGTTCAATCTAAATAAAACTATGCTGTCCAAATTTAATCCAAATTTTTAAAATTTTTAATTAAAAATTCAGTTCCTCAGTTGCATATTCAAGTGCTCAATAAAGAGTGGCTACTGTATTGCACAGTGCAGAAACAGAACATTTCCATTACCATAGAAAGTTCTATTGGCGGACACCACCACCAACAAATCCCTTTCTTCTGAAAATAACCTGTGGCTATATTCATTTTCTGCTAATCACAGGCAAAACGGTTTGCAGAGGGTAAACAAACTGAACTTCTGGTCATTCTTTCTCAGCAGCCACACCTAGATGAGTGGGCATGGCCCTTTATACCCCTTTCCCAGAATGAGAACTAAGACAGGAATTCTACGCTCTCATGAACAACAGTTCTTCTGAATAGATCCATATATGTATTAGGGCAGCAGTGGCTTTCCAACTTTTTGACTGTGACTGACAGAAAAAAAAATATTTTATATCAGTCCAATATACAGATATATATGTATATAATTGAAACTAAATGTTTAACAAATCACTATTTATCCTTACCACAAATTCTGCACTTGGATATTTTCTTTATTATTCTATTATGTTGTATTTTCTGTTTCATTATAAAAATTAATCTCCTTCAGTGTTTTCATAGCCCTGGTGACCTACGATTTGAAAATCCTCTATCTTAAGATACAAGTTGGACACACAAAACTGGGACTCACCTTCACACCTTAATAACCAGCTAGGTAATAATCATAGCTCACATTTACTGGGCACTTATTATCTGCCGGGCACTGTGTTAATTGTCTTCTATTCATTACCTTATTCAAGTTTCATAAAAACCCCACAGAATAGGTGTCTGAGAACTGGAAAGGTCTGGGATTTTATGCTATTTGCACAAGTTATCCTGCCACAGTTTCATGGATGCTGGCAGAAGACCCAGGGCTCCTGGGTCAGGGACAAAGGACATTTATTACCCTCAGCAGCAGCAGTAGCTGGAGTATTTGCATTTTCTTGTAACGGTCCTCCAGCTCCAATGCCTGCAGGGTAGGCAAAGAGGGCCACGCGACACCTGCACACAAGTCAGTAGCATTCCAGGAGAGGAACTCCGACCTGAGGAACTCACATCTATTATAGTAGATGGAAGCATGCCTGCCCCTTGCTTCCAAGAGCAACACTACCTCTATCATCCAAGACTATTGACTACACAAACATGCTTGAAAAGACAACCTAGGACAAAAGTGCAGCCGGTGTCTCTCTTTGTAAAGACCTGCCGAGATGCATGGGACACACGGTCTTCACCCCAATGTCCACCCAGGCCAGACATTGGGGCCTCCCAACAGCAGGTACCACAGTATCTATAATAGCTTCAAAAAGGATTAAGTAACTTATTCAAGGTTACACAGCTAGTGAGCTAGGTCTATATGATACCTAAGCCTATGCTGATGACACCTTCTTTCACAGCCAATGGACAGTGCGATAGGAAGAGAGAAGATATTAGTCACTCATTTACTCATTCAGATGTGAAATCTGCTTCTACAGGGAGCAATTCACTATATGTAATTTGTAACAGGACATTTTTTTCACATTTTCTTCAAGGATCCCATAAGAAGAGCATCATATGAAGGAGTTGATAAACTTTTCCCATAAAGAACCAGATAGAGGAAATTTTCAGCTTCATGGACCAGATGGGCTGTTTCAACTACTTGACTCCGTGGTGGTGCAGAAGCAGGTAATGTGCAACCAATGGACAGGGCTGTGTTCCAATAAAACTTTATTTACAAAATAGCTTGCCAACCTCCCTCCCCAGACAAACCAGTGGGATACAAAAAAATTACATAATATAATTTCTACATGCAAAGAAACAATGATTTAATTGGAAAGACAAGGTAAAACGTGCCACAAGCAAGCAAACCAGGAGATACCTGAAACTGAAGTGAGCCTAGGTTCAACATCAGGGTCCTGTTAAGTCAGCCTGGATATACAATACGTCAAGAACTGGCGTAAAATATTCATAAGCTCAAAGTAGAATGGAGTCCACACATCATCTTTCTGTGATGACTGTGGTCATGCCAAGACTCAAAGAAATAAATTATCTGACTTCCTAAGGCTTTTTCTAGCTCTTAGAAATGCTCAATAGGGGAGCAGTTGTCATCCAGAACAATCCTCTTTAATTTCCCATGTGATTAAACGAGTTAAAACCTGTGTTATGAATAAGGAGGAAGTAACGGTGAAGAAAAAAGTTACTCTGGGCGAGGGACCTTGCTAGGTATGACACAAATATTGTCCAATAGCTAATAAAGAACATCATAGCTGAACTGCTGAATTTATGGCCCTGTAAGTAAACGCTCACTTGGTTCAATGGCCTGATCTTAAAAGATCACCATATGCCACTACTTGATCACAATGGTATCCTTTCCCCAAATCAGGTAATGGAAAAATTTTGTCTTTATTTTTACATGCATACATAGAAAATCAAAATTTTGGTATACAAATGGTAACCCACCCCTTTTCATATACATCAATTTTTATGCTACGTATAAGCTCAAATTAAAATGGAAAAACACCAATCAAAATGTCATAGAAAAAATAATCAGCTTATTCAGGAACAATTCTATTAGCTGTTAAAATTACAGGGCGATAAATACTGTTCTTATGAACACTGTGCTGCCATTGACAAGACTGGAAAATTTTTCAAAATGACATAAGTCTAGGGCATGTGGGAACATAATACCACAAGAAAGAAAAACCGTCACCCATTAGTTAATATTCCTGCCACCGCATGTATGTAGATTTTAGTTACTAGTGTTTCCATGTAAATACTCTTTAAGTTTTAGTGAGAAGTAGAATTTAGGAATTCCAGGAGATATATTTCCACTAGAAATTCCAGGACGATTACATTACAGAATTCTAATTGTAATTTACAAACATTCCAAGTGCAGTAAAAAAAATATTTCTATTTGAAATGCTTTACAATGGTATCAATATTTCTTTTTTTTTTTAAAGATTTTATTTATTTATTTATCCTACAGAGAGAGAGACAGCCAGACAGAGAGGGAACACAAGCAGGGGGAGTGGGAGAGGAAGAAGCAGGCTCCCAGTGAAAGAGCCTGACATGGGGCTTGATCCTAGATTGCCAGGATCACGCCCTGAGCCTAAGGCAGACGCTTAACAACTGAGCCACCCAGGCACCCCGGTAACAATATTTCTTTTTTTTTTTCCCCCAAAGATTTTATCTATTTATTTGACAGAGAGAGAGACAGCCAGTGAGAGAGGGAACACAGGCATGGGGAGCAGGAGAGGAAGAAGCACGCTCCCAGTGGATGAGCCTGATGTGGGGCTCGATCCCAGAACTCTGGGATCACGCCCTGAGCCGAAGGCAGACACTTAACGACTGCGCCACCCAGGCTCCTCCGGTATCAATATTTCTTAATTAACACATTTCACTCATGAATCAATAGACTGAAAGATAATCTGAAAAACTGTTTTATTAACCAGACCAGTTTATACACTATAATGCCCATTTTGGCTATCTACAGTTTTTTTCTTGTTTTTTCTTTTGTCTGTCTTTTGTTTTTGTTTTTAAAGATTATATTTATTTATTTGAGAGAGAGAGAAAGCATGAGTGGGGGTGGGGGAGGAGCAGAAGGAGAGGGAGAAGTAGACTCCCCGCTGAGCAGGGAGCCCCACACGGGGCTCGATCCCAAGACCCTGAGACCATGACCTGAGCCGAAGGCAGAAGACGCTTAACTGACTGAGCCACCCAGGCACTCCTGTTTTTTGTTTTTTAAGTAGGCTACATACCCAGTGTGGAGCCCAACACAGGGCTTGAACCCATGACCCTGAGATCAAGACCTGAGCTGAGACCAAGAGCCGGATGCTTAACCAACTGAGCCGCCCAGATGCCCATTTTTTTTTTTTTTAAGTAATCTCCTCCCTCAACATGGGGCTTGAACTTACAACCCCAGATGAAGCATCACATGCTCTACCAACTGAGCCAGCCAGGTGCCCCCGGCTATATACAGTTTTAATTTATGCTTTAAAATTTCCAATTATTAACATTTAAAATATTTCTTTGGCAGCTAAGTCATTATATGTGTAAAAAAAACCCAGGAAGAGGTCTACTTTGGTAATAAATGAAATGTTTGATGAACAGTAAGGCTATGCTATTTTTGGAGACATTTATGTTTACATTCAGTTGAAAACCATCATAATTCATTATAATTACTGCAGAGTTAAATAACACCATTTAAACTACAGGCTAATTTCCTCTACTCCATAGTTAATCACGATGACTTCTTAAGCTTTGTCCACACTTGCCTAAAAGCATTACACAACTTTCAACGCTTTTTCAAAGACACTTCACTGTACTCCTCTGCACTCCACAGGCTGGGTCTGTATCACTTCTCCAGAGGTGGACGCCTCTGCAGCCTTGAGCGAAATCTGAACGCCTCAAGGACATTCTGTAGTTTTTAAAGAAGAAAACTAACCATGATGACAAGCTGTTGCCTTTTCTATTCTACCTGACGGAGTCTATGGACATGTGACCACGTATATTTAGTTTGACTTTTAGGGAAAACTGAAATCTACTTCTATAATGAATTTGGTTTTACTTTCTAGATTACACTAGGGGAGAAAAAAAAAAAAAAGATTGCCAGCCTCAATTTTAAGACCTCTCCTTGTACATAAAATTCTTTTTTTTTAAAAAGATTTTATTTATTTATCTATTTGACTGAGAGAGAGAGAGCACAAGCAGGGGGAGCAGCAGGCAGTGGGAGAGGGAGAAGCAGGCTCCCCACTGAGCAGGGAGCCTGATGCGGGGCTCGATCCCAGGACCCTGAGATCATGACCTGAGCCGAAGGCAGACGCTTAACCGACTGAGCCACCCAGGCACCTCCGTACCTAAAATTCTTAAAACATTGTTTTGCATTTATTATATTAAAAGTTAAATCAAAAGGTACAAACATCCAGTTATAAAATAAGTCTTAAGGATATAATGTATAGCACGTTGACTATAGTTAATAATAATACTATATTGTATATTTGAAGGCTACTAAGAGAGTGGATCTCAAAAGCTCTCATCACAAGAAAAAAATTTGTAACTATATGTGGTGAGGGGTGTTAACTAGACTTAGTCATTTTGCAATATATGCAAATATCTAAACATTATGTTGTACATCTGAAACTAATAGAATGTTATATATCCATTACACATAAAAATCCATACATCTCATGAAGCACTTACAGGCAAGAAGTGATTCTGAAAAACAATTCAGAATGTAGTAAAAAGTGGGAGACTTATGGGATGGACATTATCTATTCAGACCATTTGTGACGACTTGCTACAAAGCAGTGTGCAGAAGTTAGCAAGTGGTTAGGAGGGAAGGAAGCCTGTACAATTTGTAGTCAGCCTCAGGATCATTTGGGTTTCTTTGGTCCCCAGGCTTCCTGACCAAGAGCATTCACTTTCAGGGGCCAGAGGCTGGCAGCAGCGAGGTCTCTCCTAGCCTAAATATAATGCAGTGACTCCCCTCTCACTCATCAAGACTCATCTTACACAGAAAAGAGCTGTGGTGTGCTCGTTTCTGTACTTGTGCAAGGCTATACAATGTTTGAGCCTCACAGGTCTGCAGATGTCCTTCTGTGTATCACTGTCACACTGCAATATGAAAGGTGAGGTGGCTGAACTCGTGGGCTCTGTCGTTAGACTGCTTGGGGCTCAGATCCTGCCTCTCTGACTTCCTGGGATGGAGGTACTGTGGGATTGTGGCAGGGCTTACAGGACTGTCATGAGAAACAAAATAATACATGTAAAGCATTCAGCGTGGAGCCCTTGGGAAGTACTCAATCATTTGCTTGTTATTATTAGTGATTACACAGGTCTTAGATCAGTGTTTCCTAAAAGTGGGTCCCAAGCCTAGTTTCAGAGGCAGTATTTTATATCATGATCTAAAAGTCACACATACATTTATATAATAATATTACAAATAATGACCCTGCTGATATAGTCCTCACTATATATGGACGGGGCAGTGCAGAGTCAGGATTTGAACCCAAGGGTCCTATTAATGTAACGCTTTTAATCATCACCCTCCCTGTGGCCTTGTATTTGCCATACACGGAGAACCAAAAATTCCATCAATCACTAGCAGCCCCCACAAAGAGGGACACATCGTAATAATTCCTATTCCACTATATAGTCCATTTAGGCTCACCCTAACCTTTTAAATCAATTCCATGACTAAGGACACATGGTTTGAAAAATACTGTATGAAAATTTTTTGGAAACATAATAAAAAAGTTAAACAAGTACACGTATCTCATCCATTGGGCACTGTAAATCTAAAAAAAAAAGAAAAAGAAAGGAAGAAGGAAAAGGATGATATGGAACATGTCCTAAATTTATGCAAGCATCCCCACGTGGCTTCAGCCGCTCCTCGAGGCGGGGTACTCATTTGTTGGATTCGTCACAGGGCTTCTGTGACTGTTAGAAAGGAATGGAGACTGGGAGGAGGAATGGTTGTGCATCACCCCCTACCTCCTACCTCTCTTCAAATATCCCTCCCCTTGAAAAATCTAAAAGTGCAGAAACTGGCTTTAAGAATAAATGATTCTATAATGGGCAAGAGAGCAAATTCAAGGAAGTTCAAGAACACAGATACATGGGGCCAAGCATCTAAACAACTCTGGGCGATGTTTATTTTTGTGGCTAGCGAATATATATAAATGAAAAAGGGAAACTTTATTTTTAGAGTGGGATAGAACTTCAGCTTTAGAGTAAATACTAGTGTTTTCTGTAACAACAGGATGACAGAGTGAAATGTTAATTCCTGGTTCTATCAATGTCTATTTCCACTTTCTTCTAAAGAATAACTGCCATCAGGGGCACCTGGGTGGCTCAGTCACTTAAGCGTCCAACTCTTGATTTCGGCTCAGGTCATGATCTCAGGGTCGGGAGATGGAGCCCTGGCATCGGGCTCTGTGCTTAGTGCGGAGTCTGTTTGGGATTCTCTCTCTCCCTCTCCTGCTGCCCCTCTCCCCCCATGCTCTCTCTAAATAAATAAATAAATAAATAAATAAATAAATAAATAAACAAAATCTTAGGGGGGAAAAAAGAATGGCCATCAAATGTTATCTCTACAGGGAACAGGTAAAGACAATTTAGAGCTGCACTGTCCAGCACGATAGCCACTAGTCCCATGTGGCTATTTAAATTAATTAGAATTAAATAAAAATTAAAATTGACTCCCTCAGTTGCAGTAGGCACATTTCAAGTGCTCAATAGCTACATGTGGCTTGTGGCTAGCACCTCGGAAAAATTACGGAACTACAGAAAGTTTTATTGGATGGTATTAATATGGAGAAAAGCCATTTACAGATGCTAAAAGAAAAATGCTAATTTCTTAGCAGGTGAGAGTTCCAAACCCGACTCAGCAGAGCTGGCCTGACTTAAACTACAGTGAGGTTGATATTTGAAGGCTAGTGCCCAAAGATTCCATTATTATCTCAAACTATCATTCCAACGGGCTTGTCTAAACTGTCTTTGAATTAAGACTTTCCATTGCCACAAGCTATTTTTCAAAATCCAACCATGCCAAGAAATGATATTTGCTGATAACAACAACTTGTGAAAGTTCTCCTAACCTATAAGCTAGTTTGAAAGTCCTTAGAACAATTTATAAAGACACAGGGCACCATCAGATCCAGGAAGAAAAGTCAGCAGTTAAAGTAAGTAAGGATGCACTGCTGTTGTTACCCTCAGGATGAGGAAACTATTACACGCCGGAGTGTGTTCCTAGCCTTGTCATGAATGTAGACCCCGATTCAGTAACACTTGGTGTTTGTATCACATTTTGAGAACTTTAGCACAAATCTTATTTGAGCCTCACAGAACCTAATTACCACTGTAGTGTGGATTCTGAGTGCAATAGATTCTTCTGGGGAAGGGGAAGATTGAGAGGTAATACGTTATCTTGTCAGTGTCTGTCTTGCTTAATTGGTTACTGAAATGATCCCTAGTGGCCAGATTATAGTGAAAGCAAATGGCTCAAATTGCAGGGGCCAGCTAGCTTTCCTCTTTCATGACCGCAGGCTGCCCTGCTAATCTAGCCATTGTACTGCAGAGGTGTGCTTAGGTCACAGGGGAAGCAAAGCAGGGGTACAGACAGGAGCGTAAAGCAAAGTGCCGTTCCTGTTGATCACAAAGCAGGGAAAGTAAGCACAGAAACCCCCCTGCAAGGTCACCGTAAGCATGATTGTGGTAGTTCTAGAACAAAGCCTAGACGTTATGTTCATACAAAAAATTATTCCACAGAGCAAACTATCTCCTCCACAAAGCAATCTGTAAAAGGCATTTGATGAGAAATACGTGACTTAAGCAATTGCTATAAAGAACTTTAACATCAATTTAAATAATCCAAACAGATTGCCTTCAGCTAATGGCAGATTTAATAAACATGCACTTTCCAAATCCCTCAATATGTTTGTTCAATGTCATAACATCTACCAAATAGTTTTTATTGTCAGCAAAATTTCTTTACCCTTTTATTTACCATGTCCAGTTTTTGAGCTTCCAACTCGGGGAGCTCGCAAAACATTTACCAAATAATTTATAAATAAAGGACACACCATTAAAATTCCTATGCTATGCCTCGAAGATTAAACTCACATTTCTAGTTAAGAGATGACAGCTATAGCTAATCTTAGAAACATGGTGTCTCTAGGACACATAGAAAAAAAAGTTTGGGATTTAATGCATGAGAGCTGAGACTAAAATTCTTTGATCTGCAAATATCACATATATGAGCCTCACAATTTTTTCTTGAAAACTTTAAGTAGGTCAACTTATTAACTGCTAGCACGGAGTTTATATATTCACATTCGCTTTTTTGATGAACTGCAGTCCAGGATGGTGTGACAGCCCTGCATCATAAAAAAACTTGCCTTTGATTCAAGCAGAGAAATGAAGAAGCAGGAACTAATATCACCGTTTGGCTTCGTTACTGTAAGGGATCCAAAATCCTTTTTTTTTTTTTTAAACATATCATTAGTATATTTGGTTTCCAAGCAAGACCTCGCATGTAGTAAGTCGGAATGGGTTCACTCAAGGAAAGGCTTCCACCCCAACTGGCTATGTTCTCACATTTGCAGTCAAAATCCTGGCTCAGCTGTGAAAGATGGTCTGGCCGGAATAAATCTGACACCCCCCCCCCCAAATCAGTGTAGTGTTTCGGATATAATAAAGTGCTCTGGAGGTGAAGGGTGGACGGACAAGAGGGATGGGTAGCGAGAAACGGAATATGATTTTAAAATGGGAAAAACACTCATTCTCGATTTGATTCATTTAAGGAGGAGAAAACCACTAAACAAGGTCTTTCTCCATAATCCAAAGCTAATCACTTTTTTATTGCAGTGGATGACCAAACGGTAACCCCCCTCCCACCGCTGCCTCCGCGGAGAAACCGAAAACCCCACGTCTTCCCCCTTGTGCACCCAGGAGAGGAAAGCGAGACTGTGCATTTGGAGTGGAGGGCGGTACACAGGGCAAGGCAAGTTAGTGCCTCCTTCCCGGATCCCTTGTTTCCCGAGCCAGCCTGACTTGGCTAACGGTAAAGTGAACAGCGAATGGCAGAGAGACCGGGAGGCCAAATTTGGGGTCGCTTCCGACCAGAGTCCACCCGACAACAAAAGGCCTGGGTATCCGGATGGGGCGGCGGGGTGGGGACACCTGTCAAAGGACGGGACGGAGCCGCAGCCGGCGGGCGGCGCAGGGGCTCGGCGGACAGCACTGCGGCGGCAGCGGCGGCGACGGCGAGCGAGGCGCGTCGGCTCGGCGCTCACGCGCGGGGGAGAGGCGGCGGGGACCACCGGGCGCTGCCGGACACCCGCGCCTCCCCCGAGGGGGCTCGGGAAGGTGGACCCGCGCGCGGGCCGCTCCGGGGCTGGGGCGGAGCGGAGCAGGGCCCCCGCGGCCGGGAGGACCCCGCCGCCCGAGTCCCGCTGCAGCGCCCGCCGCCCCCGGTCTCCGCCTCCGGGCTGCGCGCGGAGCCGGGCCCGCCGCCCCCTGGCTGCCCCGCGGCCCGGGCGGAGGAGGGGGCGCCGCGGGCGCCGCGCCTACCTGCTCCGGTGCGGCGGGGCCGCGGTCGCCTCGCGGGGCCGTGACCTGCGGCGGCGGCAGCGGCGACGGCGGCAGCGGCGGCGGCGAGGAGGGCGCTTCCTTCAGGAAGGGGTGGGATCTGCTCGCCCGCCCGCCCCCGCCCGCCGCGCCGCGGCCCGCCCCCGACTTATTCTGGGGTCCCCGCCGCGAGGCCTCCCCCGGAGAGCTGAGCCCCCAGTCCCCCGAGCCTGCAGCTGCCGTCACCCCTCGGGGCCCCTAATAGTTACCCGGGACTGGAGCCGCGCGTGCCCTGCCGAACCGCTTCTTTCCAAAGCCTTTGTGGACGCGTTTGCCTGGCGCTCCTCACCCAACAAAAGGGAGGACAGAATCTGGGATCTTCCGCCTGCTGGTTATTTATTCTTGACCTGTTGTAACCTTCTGGCTGGCTGCCTTCTGTCCACACACCTAGGGTTTTCGCACAGAGCGGCTAAAACTCATTTTCAGGCGCACTGGCTGAATGCAGTTCGCCGGCGCTCAGCGCTCTCCCGCGGTTTTCTTTCATCGGGAGGAACAAACGCCGGGCCAACTTCTGACCCTGGCGGGGAGCAGCGGACTCCAAGGCCGCCCTCCCAGCGCCAGCTTGCTCTTTTCTTCCCCGCGTCTCGTCCGAGTCTGTGATAAAACCGTATTCACCGCATTTTAATAGTCTCCCCCAACCCAGCCCTCAGCCTACCCGTGGCACCACGACAGTGACCTCTGGCAGCAGCGCGGAGCGATGCCATTTTTACCGCCCGCTCCCCGTTGGCTTCTAGTCCAAAGGCAGCCTTGCGGGGTTCCCACAGTAGGACCTTCTTTATCAACCTGCTTTAGAACGACAGCCATTCTTTTGGGGGCCTCCGCACCACGCCCATCTCGTTTCATCCGTCGCCTCTCAAAGCACGCGGTTCAAATTCTCCAATTCAACATTCCAGAACACTCCCTTCCCCCACTACTCTTGCAATCCTTGGTTACCCTATGTGTATATTGACTTATTGTTACTGTTATCTCTGGGCTACTAGACTGGAAGCTTCTTGAGACCAGGGGCCTTACTTGAATGAATGCGTGTGATCCATCTGGTTAAAACAACAAAAACAATTCTGATCTAGAGTCTCTTCACAGCATGTGCTAAATGTTCTGGGCTCAGCCTGTATGTATGTTTCTGAGGAGTAACTTTATCTTTCATCACACTCTCAAAGTGATCTGTAAATCCCTCAAAGCTAAGAATTGCTGAGTCCCATCCATGACCGAATCCCAGCACGATGTGAGGAGCTCCCCACTCCATCCCCTCTGTGCCATACATTTCTCTCTGCAATACCTGAAGGAGTCCTCTAGCCAGACCTTCTTTCAGTCCGCTCTTTTAAAATTTCTGGATCCATCGAAACAATTTGTGATCCCTTTCAACACTGTCTGCACACCAGAATCACCAGTGAAGGGCTTTAAAAAAAAAAAAAAGACAAATGCCTGTTTCCCAGTCAGAACCTGGGGTTAGAGGGGTAGGAGGGGAGAGGTGGGATCTGGGCATGGGTATTTTTACAAAGAGCCGCAGATGATTCTGACCTGTCCATGACTAAGTCACCGCCTTGCTTGGGAAAAAGGTCCCCAATTTATAGACTGTCCTTACTTTTCCTCTTCTCCGGAAAGATTGAGAGCCCTTGCACTATGTTTAATTTATTCGAACATTTTCATTTTCACTTAGAGCCAGGCCTACTTTTGCTTAAGAAACCAACTTGAATTTGTGAGGATAGCAGGCTCAGCACCATTTGTCAGCAGCCCTAAATCACTGCCACCTTCATCTCCAAAATGTCCATCCAAATAAACCCAAAGTGTGAAATAAATTGTATTCCTGACAGTGATATTGACGGCTAAAATATTATGTTAAAATACTGGCCATGGGGCACCTGGGTGGCACAGTGGTTAAGCCTCTGCCTTGGGCTCAGGGCGTGATCCCGGCGTTATGGGATCGAGCCCCACATCAGGCTCTTCCGCTGTGAGCCTGCTTCTTCCTCTCCCACTCCCCCTGCTTGTGTTCCCTCGCTGGCTGTCTCTCTCTGTCGAATAAATAAATAACATCTTAAAAAAAAAAAAATACTGGCCATGAAGGAGCGCTGGTTGCCGGAAGCAGATCTGTTACTGCCATGAGAGTTCTAGTGGAGCTTCAAGAGAACTGATCACAAACAAAACACAAGTTTATCTATGCTTTTATCTTTCTTTTCTTGCTCTTGGAACCCCACCCATTAAAATGTGTTCACTGTGTACTCAATATGACCTTTGATATTTTAAATCATGTATGGGTGTAAGATCGAAGTGCTTTCCTAGAACTGGTTGTCTTTTTAAAAAATGTACATAAAGATTCATCCTGTATTCTTAAATGATTTGTTGACAGTGTTCCAAAACGCTTCAGGCTTTGAGGAAAGGGCTAAGTAGAGAACGAACAGGGTTTAAGGCCTGCCAATAGATGCCAACCACAGCCGTCTTGGGGCAGGATGGAGATCAATACGCCGAGACGTAATCACTCCCCAGGACCACGACGAGGCACCATGATTTTGACACTGTGCGGCTCTACCCAGTCTGCTGACAAACGTCCGGGGAACCGCACAGGTGTCCGTCTGTCTGAGTAGGGGCCATGGTTCTTCTGAAGTAAGAGACCTTGTTATCTAGCGGAAACCACAACAACACATTTCGAATTATAAAGAAATTCTATATTTTGTTCGTTTCCTTTCTCTTAGGCAGCCAATTCGCTGTTGTTTATGATTCAAATCACTTCCCTTGCTCAGTTGGAAAAACAACGGGAAGCGCGACTTATCAATAACACTCCTGGGATTCTGGGATCCTTGCTGTTGGTTGAGTTGCAATATATCTTGTTGTAATAAAAATCTCTGTATCACAAAGTTATTGCCAACCCTTCTCCAACCACCAATAATTCAAGTAATCTCCGATAAACAACGAAACTATGCAAAGTTTGTTGAAACGGCATTTGATCTTTTCATTTTGATCTTTATACAGAATATATTTGGTAACAGGTTGTTAAAATGGGAGCTATTATTTTATTTCCATTTTGACAGACGACCCAGATCTAGCTGTCAGCCCCTCTCACCTTCCAAGCAAGGTGCAGGACCATGACGTGGGACTTGCAAAGGGGTGTTCCCTTAACGTCTCACTTACCTGGAAGATGTGCAAAGGTTGAGGTGGAGGCTGGTGAGGCCGCCTGGATCAGAGAAGGGTTTCTGTAGAGGAACTGAAGGTGTTCTAAGAAGAGGTCCCTCCTATGCACCCCCCAGGGGCAGGTCCGAGGGGGCTTTTCTCTCACCTTAGGTCTGGTGAGAGGTACTTCAGGCAGATCTCTTGGAGAGCCTGGGATGCGTCCCCTGCAGTGTGGGGAACACCATAGGCTGCTGTCTGCCTCATGCTTGAGAAATCTAATGGGCCAGAGTTGGCAAAAGTGGCCTGAACACGGGGTAGAGGCCACGGTAGGGGAAGTCATTTACTCCCACGGAAGACGAGTCTAAAGCAAGTGAGACAGACAGTGTGGGCTTGACCTTGACCCTACCCAAGACTCTTGCCTGGAAAGGCAGACACCTTGGCAGAAAGAAGCCGGAGCTTTGCCTCCAGATGGCCGGGGCCCAGAGGAAGACTCTGAGGCAACCAGTCAGAGGCAAAATGACCTTGCTCGTGCCGAGGAAATGGGTGGCGAGAGATTCCTCAGCAGGGCGGTAGTGGGGACGGGCGGCTTTGGCAAACCTATAGAACTGCCCGTGAGAAGAGTCAGTTGGAAACATCTGCCAGAGCCAGAGACACTGTGCCCCCTAAAGCCCCCCAAAGCCTTTCTTCCTGCCTCCTTAGCTCTCTCTCTTCCCCGCGTCAACCCTAGAAGATGGGGCAGCCTCATGAATGAGAAGGAGGGGAGAAGCTGCAGGCTGGGAGAGACACAGAAGCAGCCTACTGTTACTCCCCTTTGCCACTGAAGCATAGAGGGTTCTTTTTTTTTTTTTTTTTTTAATTAAGACCCATTCATTACTGATCTAAGACTGTATTTTTGACGCAAAGTAACCAGAGGCCCTTTTGGTTATTTGAGAGTGACCCCAAGAGTCATAAGACCCACACATGAACTCCTCCGAGGGGCAGGAAGGCGAGCAGCCCCGCAGAGCGGGTGCACACAGGCACGATGGAGGAGAATACGGCCGTTTTCCGCTGATACCGTGAGCCCCGCTGCGCCAACACAGCAGCCACACGTTCAGATACAGCGCATTCCACCCTCCCCTGTACCTTAAAACTCCCGAGGATGTCTCATGTTGGCATCTTCCTTGAATTACAGATAAGTGATACGTGTCAAGCAATCCCTTCACGTGCATGTAAGTTATAACCGAAGCTTACCAACCAGAAAGTTAGGAGTGAAGATGCTGGATTAAAACACCCAAGTGAATCTCAATTTGTTGGTTTAAACTTCTGTTACATAGCGGGCTGCCTCATTTTCCTCACCTCTAAAGTTAGGATTAGATAAAAGAAATCTCTCAGTCAGAAAATGCTATGCTTTGAAAGGCTACAGGCACATGCAGCGTGTCCTGGATCAAGGACATATTAATTTTTCAGAGTCTGCTTCCCCCGCCGGCCTCCCTCAGACCAGCAGCTCTGCAGTGCTCTGGAGTGGTAAAGGAGGAAGATTTCCGACATGCCGACGAGCACCAGGGGTGCCTTCCTGTGGAGGCTGACATGTGGCTGAGGTTGATATGATCACCTTGGTGACGGTTTCCATATTACGTACTTGGCAACTGCGATGTGGGAATCCCCAAACACTTCTCTGCATTCTCTTGAGTGCTAGGTACCATCGCCTCGTTCTCTTCCTCCAGTGGGAGAGCAGAGTTGCAAAGAGGTCTGTGACTGGCGCTCAGAGGGAAAACCTTGAATAAACACCAGATTCTGTATTTTGAAATTCACTGCGACCCCATTTCCCCTATTTGAACTAAGAGACTGTTGTTTGCTGCAAGAGCATAAGCCAGAAAGTGTGACCAGTTTTGATTTCAATCAATCCCGTCTCTTTTAGACCTTTTGCCAACATGCATTAAGTTTATGGAAGCCATCCATTATTTATCTGATAAAAAAAATACTTTCTAAATCAGAGAGCTAAAGATTAATCATTTTATAGCATGATATTCTTTTGTTACAAATGACTGTTTTTGAGGAATTTAGATCACTCTTCTTTAAAAAAGATTTATTTATTCATTTTAGAGAGAGAGTGCTCGAGCAAGTGCAAGCAGGGAGAGGCATGAGGGGGGAGGGAGAGAATCTCAAGCAGACTCCCTAGATAGCATGAAGACTGACTTGGGGCTCGATCCCACGACCCTGAGATCATGACCTGAGGCCAAATCAGAGTCAGACACCCAACTGACTGAGCCACCCAGGCGCCCCAGTATTTAGATCATTCTCATTCAGTCTTCTAAAGTTCTAGCCGAGATGTTGCTTCAAAACCTATAGTTTTGTTGCCCCACTCTGCTGCCTGCCCCTCGGCTGCCCTGACCCGGCCTCTACCCCTAGACCTCGCCATGACCAGCAACTAGGGTTAACTTGGAAGAGAGTTGGGGGCCTACTGGCTCCTGCTTTGGTGCACAATATGCATTGGTTGTTAACTATTTTAATTATCACCCCTGGATGGGAGCTCGATTTCTCTTCAGGAAAAAAACAAAAACAAAAAAACCCCACCTTTTTATTTTTTATAATTCTCTCTCACTCTCTCCCCACTCTTAGAATATGAAAGTCCTCGTTCTATTTCCAAGCATAACTCGGTGTGCCAGTTGTTGTTCTTATTTCTGTCCTCTCCCAAGACTCTCTCTTAGAGGTGTCTAAATCTTCCCTCTCAAATGCCTATAAACATGGGCGTATTTCCTCCATCCTAAAAACGCCTTCCATAGAAGCTGCTTTCTCAGTCAAGTTCCTATTTCATTACTTCCCTTCCCCTCAATAAGAAGTTTCTCAAAAGCATAGTGTTCTTTCACTACTTCCTCTTTAGTCTGGTTTTTGGTTAACTTTCAGCCCCAGAAATCTGGATTCCACACCCACTCTGTTGAAAATGCTCCCTTATAGGTGCACAGGGAATGATCTTCCAGGCACCCAGCTCCACTGACTGCTATGTGCCTCTTGCTTCACTACCCTGTGCGTTTTGAAACTGGCCGGTCCTTCCCTTCCTGGCAGGTCTCAATCCCCTGGATTTCCTTCTTCCTCTCTGACTACTTCCTCACATATTCCTTCACGGGAATGCCAGTATGGGAATGTGGTCTTCAATATCCTGCCCTTGGTCTTCTCTCTGCTAACACTGTGGTCTCTCCCTCTATAGAATGTTACCTCTTTCCAGATGACTCCCCAAAGCACTCATCTATCGTGGGCCGCTATCTGATGAGCCAGCCAACACCTCCAATTCAAAGCCAAAGTCTAGGACCATCTCTTCATTTGCAGACCAGCCTGGAATCTTGAATTAACAACAACTCCCTTTCTCTTCCAGTGATCGCATCTTACCTGGTAGCTAAGCCTATTTCTTGCTCTACTTGTACAAAGTCTTAGGAATCTGTCTCATTTCATTTGTATTGCTTTTGGGCAAGCCCTCATCACCTTCAGCAAGCCCGATTGCCTTATTTCTTCTTTCTGCCTCCACTCTTTCCCCTCTTCCCTTTCCCTGTTCTTGTTTATTTTCTTCCTTTATTTCACTTTTTTTTGGATACATGGTCCTATATGCCTAATTAAAAAGTGAAAAAAGATCCACTTTTGTATAAAGTAAAAGTTAATAGTCTCCCATTATCTTCACCCCCTTCCTTCCTACCTCCCAATGTTAATAGCCCAGTACATATCCTTTGGAAATTTATTCATGCTTGTACAAACATATATTCACATTTTTAACAGGAAGATGGAGTCATAATATATATTACTTTAGAACTCCTTTCTCTTGAAAGTGTATCATGGTTGTCTCTCTAAGTCAATAGATACAAAGCTAACTTAATTTAAAAAAAAAATCACAGCTTTATTGAGATGTCATTCACATACCATACAATTCATTCATTTAAAGTGTACAATTCAATGATTTTTGGTATATTCACAGACTTATACAACCATTATCATAATCAACTGTAGAATGTTAACATCACTTCAAAGAGAAACCTCATATCCATTATCAGTCATTCCCTACTTTCCCCCACACCTCTCCCAGCCCCTTACCACTACTGATCTACTTTCTGTTTCCATGGATTTGTCCATTCTAGATATTTCATATAAATGGAATCATACAAAATGTGGTGTTTGGTGTCTGAATTCTTTCACTTAGCATGTTTTCAAAGTTCATCCAAGTAGCATCTATCAGTACTTAGTTCCTCTTTTTAGCCAAATAATATTCCATTGAATAGATATACCATATTTTACTTATCCATTCATCTGTGGATAGACATTTGGGTTGTTTCTACCTTTTGACTATTATGAATGAATAATGCTGCTATGAACATTTGTGTATAAGTTTTTTAATGTAGATATATTTTTAAATTTCTCTTGGGGATACATCTAGGAGTGAAATTTTGGGTCATGGTAACTATATTTAACCTTTTGAGGAACTTCCAGACTATTTTTCAAAGTGACTGCACCATTTTACGTTACGAGCAGTGATTCAGAAGAGTCTCCATTTCTTTGCATCTCTCCCAATGATTGTTATTGTGTTTATTTTAGAAAGTGGTTTTAAAATTATAGCCCCCTAATGTCTAATTGCCCTGATTGTCCCTACAGTGGAAACTGAATAGAAGTGGCAAGAGCAGACATCCTTATCATGCTCCAGTCTTAGGGGGAAAGCATTCAGTCTTTTACCATTGAACATGATGTTGGCTCTCCATTTCGTAGGTGGCTGTTATCAGGTTGAGAACATTGCCTTCTATTTCTAGTTTGTTGAGTGCTTTTGTCATGAAGGGGTGTTGGATTTAGTTCAATCTTCTCTGTCTATTGAGATAATCATAATTTTTGTCCCTTATTCTATTAATATGATACATTATATTAATTGAGTTTTTTGGTGTTAAACTTTGCATTGTTGGAAGAAATCCCCCTTGGTCATGATGTATAGTCCTTTGAATATGTTGCTGGATTCAGTTTGCTAGGATGTTGTCAAAGATTTTGGTATATATTCATAGCAGATACTGGTCTGTAGTTATCTTTTCTTGTGATGTCTGGTTTTGGTATCAGGGTAATACTGGTGTCAAAAACTGAGATTTTTTTTAACAGTTTATGAAATATTAGTATTTCATAATTTGTATGTATCACAATTTATTTAACACATACAAAGCCCTATTTATAAATATTTAGTTTCTTTCTATTTTTTTGCCACTAATAACAATGTGTTGGGGGCCTGTCTGGCTCAGTCTGAAGAGCATGTGACTCTTAATCTCAGGATTGTGAGTTCGAGCCCCACATTGGATATAGACATTACTTAAACAAATAAAAAAAAAACCCAAATAATGTGTTGGATATATATGCTTATGTACTTATGCTTTTATTTCTGAAAGAAAATCCTAAACGTGAGATTTCTGATTCAAAATGTATACATATTTTAGTTTTTATAGATATTTCCAGGTATCTTTCCAAAAAGATTATAACAATTTGGACCACTGCCATCAATGTATGAGAATAACAGCTTCTCTACACTCCACTGATACTGAATGTTATCACTGATTTTAAATTTATTTATTTATTTTAAAGATTTTATTTATTCGACAGAGACAGAGAGCACAAGCAGGGGGAGCAGGAGAGGGAGAAGCAGGCTCTCTGCTGAGTAGGGAGCCCAATGGGGGCTTGATTCCAGGACTCTGGGATCATGACCTGAGCTGAAGGCAGATGCTTAACCAACTGAGCCACCCAGGCGCCCCTTAAATATTTTTTAAAATTTTATGCGTTCATTTTAGAGAGAGAGAGAGAAAGTATGAGTGGGAGGGGCAGAGGGAGAGAGAGCCCAAGCAGACTCTGTGCTAAGCATGGAGCCTGACACAGGGCTTCATTCCACGACCTGAGCTGAAACCAAAAGTTGTACGTTCAACTAACTGCTTCACCTAGGCGCCCCAGTTTTTAAAGTTGCCAATTTGATGCTTTCTTTTCATTCTCCTCACTTCTATTTTTCTATCACATAATTTTTTTTTAAGATTTACTTATTTGAGAGAGAGGGAGTGGGGGGAGGAGCAGCAGGGGAGGGAGAGGGACAAGCACATTCCAAGCTGAGTGCAGAGCCCTACACAGTGCTGGATCTCAAGGTCCATGGGGTCATGACCTGAGTTGAGACCAAGAGTCAGGAGCTCAACCGACAGAGCCACCCAGGCTCTCCAGTCTATTACATGATCTTTAAGAAGTCTTCATATATTAGGGATAATAATCCCATTTCTATCATAGATCTAACATTTTTTTCCTGTTTATCACTTTTTTGACTTTGGTTTTGGCGTTTTTGATATAAAAATATTTTTAATTTTTTTGAAGTCAAATATTTCTCTCCTTTCCTTCCTAAGGTCAAAGAGAAATATTTGACCCTAAAAAAAAAAAATTCCTTCCTTTCCTTCCTTCCTTTCCTTCTTTCTTCTTCTTATAGTTCATAGGTTTCCAATCTTACTGGGGAAGATCTCCTCCCATCCAAATTTATACAGACATTTTCCCAGTTTTCCTTTAATGCTTTTATTGTTTTATTTGTCTTTTACTTTTAATTCTCTGATACATTTGAAATTTTTTATTTACGTTGCAAAGTAAGGGTCAAACTTTGTTTCCTTCCGGTTTGATAATTATGACAGTACTTTTAATTAACTAAACCATCATCAAATTGCCACCTTTGTCATAGACTAATTTTAATGTCAACTTGGTTTTATTTCTGGGTTCTTTGTGCCAACATCCTTCCATTTTGATAATTTTAATAATGTAGGGCAAATTGTCCCTTGCCATTCTTTTTCACAAATTTCTTCCCTATCCTTAGACAACTATTTTGTTATTTTGCCATGAACATCATTGGTTGCCTTCTCAGCTTCCCAAATCCCCTTTCCTACTGGGCGGTTGCTATGCAGTTTGGGCGGACGGATCCACTCTTGGCCATGGGGTGGCCTCCATTGGCCTAAGCCAATCAGTTTAATCCTATTTCTCTGGCTCTGGCTCAAGGATTTGTTCATGGAGGGTGAGACCTAAATTGGTCTAATCAGAATGAAACTTTGGATTTTTCACTAAAGGTTGAGAGAAATAAAATATAGCCTGGGTGGCGGCAATCTTGCAACCAAGAGAGAAGCCAGTCTGAGGATGATGTCAACATACCCACCAAATTCCCTGTCTTCAGTTCATTGGAGTCAGGTTTTCTGTTACTTGCAATGGAAAGCCCCCTAACTGACACACATGTGGGCTTTTCAAAAATTTTCCTTCTAAAAACTAATATGAAAATGATCTTTCCTTGTCCCCAAACCCTTCCATTTCTCCACTGGATACAAAACTAGATTACAGCCATTTAGCATGGCCTTTGGGGCTTGCTACAGTCTGATTCCTGCTCCCCAGCCTTATTTCCCATTACATTGCTCCTCCCCACAACCCACCACCTAAGTCCGCCTCAAATCCCTATGCTTTTACTGGTATTCTTGCATGTTTGGCCTTATATGAAAGTTGTGTACAGATTTTGACATACAATTCCCCAAGCATGTGTCGAATGCCTACTCCTATGGAAATGGCCTATGCAAAGTGCTGGGGACACAAGCATGAGTGAGAGACAAATGTTACCTTAAAGGACCTACTGTGTGGTGGGGGAGTCAGTCTCATAACTAGAGGGCTTCAACATGATGTGATGAATGTTCTTACAGTCAGCTGTATAATACCTCGTATATGGTAATGATGAATCAGTATTTGTTAAACAAAATAGGATTTAAGTCCACATTAACAGAAACATGGATTCTAGATCCTTATAGTAGTGTATATGCAAAGATAAATTAGTGCATTTGAAGGAACAAATAAACTTATGAAATGAGTAAGAACTTCTAACTAGTCGTTTACGAGTCCTTATGATGTCTTTGGTTTTGGTATCAAGGTAATAGTGGCCTCAAAAAAGATGAGTTGAGCTAAGTTATTATTATTTTAAAGATTTTATTTATTTATTTGAGAGAGAGAGCACAAGTGGGGGGACCAGCAGAGGGAGAGGGAGAAGCAGGCTCCTCGCCGAGCAGGGAGACCAATGTGGGGCTGGATCCCAAGACCCTGGGATCATGAACTGGGCCTAAGGCAGATGCTTAACTGGCTGAGCCACCCAGGCGCCCCTTGCTAAGTTATTTTATTTTATTTTATTTTATTTTATTTTATTTTATTTTATTTTATTTATTTATTCGACAGAGATAGAGACAGCCAGCGAGAGAGGGAACACAAGCAGGGGAGTGGGAGAGGAAGAAGCAGGCTCGTAGCGGAGGAGCCTGATGTGGGGCTCCATCCCATAATGCCGGGATCACACCCTGAGCTGAAGGCAGACGCTTAACCGCTGTGCCACCCAGGGGCCCCTGCTAAGTTATTTTTTAACAACTTTATAACATTCCATGATTTCCAGTACAAGTTCCCCTGCTCCACACACGCTGTGGGACTTGGGCAGCCCCGGGGCTGCTGAAGATGAAACGAGATGAGTAGAACGAAGTGAGCCTAGAAAGAAGTGAGCTTTGGACATAAACACTCAGAATAGAGCTTGGGCCAGTGAAAAGAGGGCTTCTGCTTGGTTCATCTTAATACCTCAGTCACCTTAGATACCCTAGTATCTCTGCACAGTTCCTGACACATACAGTAGGCGCTCAGTTATTGCTCACTGAGTTGTAAAACACTCCCATCTTCCCCCCTATAATAAGCTGGGACTGCCCCGTTGCTAACAGAGCCCTATCTTATCTCCAGGCTAATCATCACCTTCTCCCTCATCTCTTCCTGATCTTTTTTTCCTTAAAGGCTGCCTCCTCGGTCATTTGAAGCACAGTGCCCTGTGAAACAAGGTGAGGAGGACCTATTAGCACAGGGTCTGATCCGCCCTCGAATTCCAAGCTCTCTTGGGGCCTGTCTCCTAGGACAAAATTAATAACAAATCTCCAACTGTTTATTTCTGAGCAGGTCCCTGAGAACCAGCCCTGCAGTCTCAGACCGCAGACCCCACTGCGTGAGTCTGTCCAGTCTTTATACGCGGCTCGGCACTGCATAGACACACTTAATTATCTTCCTCACCTTTTGCTCCTTCAAATCCACTAATTGAAAGCTAGGCATCCAATACTACCGCCTGGTGATCTCAGCCCCTGGCCTCCGCAGATCCTATCTCCACCATGCCAGCTGCCCAGTCTCCCCCTGGACAGTACCTTCAAACCCTCAGAGCTCTGAGCCTCTAGGAGGCAGGCTGGCCAGATTCTCGCCCCCTCCCCACCTTCTTCACCCCCCAGGGTGGTGCTGGATGGACCTCTCCTTGGCTGCCCTTTGTTAACAGTTTCTGTCACTGCAGATACAGTATTTGAAAGTAACAGAACTCTCCTTGTTTTAAAGCGTCTTCAATGTTGCGCTGGCTTGGTCTGCTCTCCCCCCAATTGTGAGTTAGTGAGACCAAGTTTAAGTTTAGGATTCACAAGCACAACTTTGCAAGAGGCCATCTTGCATTATAAATAGGCATGACAGGCCCCCAAGTGCTGGGTGAGAAGGAGGCCCCTGTGGGAGTCAAGTCGAGTCAATTCAATTAAACCACCCAGCAACCTCCTGTCAGGGAACATACTTGTCAGGGAACAGTGCAAGTCGGTACTTATGCCATCAGCTGGTCGTGTCACCTTGGGCTAGCCAAATTCTCTGGGTCTCGGCTGTAAATTAAAGTCTTGGACCTTAGATGATCTAGCTCTCACAGACTATGATTTTTGATGTAGGGTCACACATGCAGTGTGGAACTGGGGCAAGGCATTGTGGGATCCCCTGTCCTTCCCCATTAATAGATTTACACAGATGAAACCTGATTTACAAATCACATCAAGAGCAGTGTTGGTTAATTAATTAAAGCTTCTAACACTAAAAGGGGAGGGAGCATCAGAGGTTGCCAAACAGCGATCAACGTCCTTGTTGGCTGGCTTGGGCTTTGGTTTAGCCGCAAGGGGTTGGGCAGCTCTGGCCTTCCTCCCAACCATTGCCATCCCGTGCAGCTATGTCCAAACTATCCTTGCAGGAGTTTAGGGAGCCTCCTGGCTCCTCCCCATTCTAAAAGTTTGCAGACTAGAGCAATGGAACAGATTTCTTATTCTATAACGGCAGCTCTACTATCTTTCTATTGTACATATATGCACGTGTCTGCTTAATACTTGAAGGAAAATATTAATTAATGCAATTTCCCCCCTTATGGAATTCTTCCTCCTTTGCCCCGTCTAAGACAATTGTTCCTTTTGTGCTCTACCTCATCACCTTGTTTCCTTCACTACACTTATCACAATCTGTAATGATCTTGTTTACTTATTTATTAACTGATTTATTGTTTGTTTCTCCCATCCAAATCTAAGCTCAGCAAGGTCACGAAGCACTCTATCTTGTTCAGAGTTTCAGCCAAGTGTCTAGCTCACTGCCTGGCATGTATTAATTATTCAATAAATATTTGTGGAATACGAGACATGCCAAGACAACATATTTTCATGTAACCGCACACATACATAAGAAAATCACTCATGAGTGCTTACTACATGCCGGGCATTGTTCTAAGCATTTTATATGGGTTAACTCATTTAGTGCTTATGTGACTGTATGAAGTGGGTGTCTTCATCATCCCCAGTTTACGGGGAAGTAATCAGAGGTACAAAGTAGATAATGAACTCACCTAACGTCACATAGTGAGCTGGGTGGCGCTGGAACTGAATCCCAGCAACCTCTCTCCAGAGTCTGTGCTCTTAACCATTATGTTATAAAAACTCTGAACAAATAATAACATATTTAGCACATTTGAGTCTCCTGGTGTGGGAGATGCTCTTGGCCGCTCACCCAATATGTATCTCAGCCTTTCCCACCTTTTTCTTGACAACAGAACCTCTGTGGTTCGGAAAGGCCATGTGGCCCACCCAGCACTAAGCCAATCTTGATAACTCCATGCCCATTTGCTATTTATTCACATCCTCAGCCTTTTTTGCATATAGGGGGCATGTGCCCTGGTTCTGACCAATGAGAGACCAGGAGTCCATTAAGGGACCTCCTCTTCAAGGGAGACCGGCAGGAGCTAAGAACTCACTGATGCCAATTTTCTTCTTACTGTGTATGTGGTGTTGCCCAGGCTGACTTGGGATCATGAAAGGGTGAACGTGAGGACAAAATGCCCACGTGCTCAGGATGGTAAACTAAAAACAGAGTAAAAACACAAGTCTGATGACATTGTGGAGCTGCTGAACCAAGCTGGGAACCACCTTCTTTCAGACTTCTTATTATAAGAGGTAATCAAATATCTGTATGTAACTGTTGTTTTTTTTTAAACAGCTTTATTGAGGTACAGTTTAATTTAGGCACCATAAAACGCACCCGTGTTAAGCATACACTTTTAGTAAATTTACAGAGTTATGTGATCACCACTACTATCCAGTTTTAGAACATTTCCATCACCCTGTAAAGATTCCTTGTACCACTTCGCAGCCAGTCCCCATTCTTACGACTCTAGGTAACCACTAATTTGCTTTCTGTCTCTATAGGTTTGCCTTTTCTGGACATTTCATAAACACTTTTTTTTTTCTTTTAGCTAAAATATTCCTAATTGCTATTCATAGTACATGGCTATGCAACTGGTAAGGGAACCCACACTCTGGTGACAGCAAAATGAAGGAGACAGGATGGACAGCAATACGGTGTAAGGGAAAGAGCCCTTAGGACCAGGAGACCACATTCTGGTGTCAGCTCTTTTCCTAACCAGCTGTGTACCTTTGATAAGCTTTTTACACTTCTCTGAGCTGACTTTTCTCAAACATGAAATGGGAAAATCGAGGTGAATGGCTTTTAAGTTCCTTCTGGATCTCAGATTCTAAACTATTTTCTTAAGAAATAAAGGCAGTGTTTGAGTGTGTTCATTAAAAAAACCTCTGTTTCATTCAACAAAACCAGTTAAGACAATCCGATTCTTCTATACATCTAGACAGTCATGTTAAGGTAGGTAATTCTACTACATGGGAGAACTGAGGGTGTCATGAAATATCTATCAAAGAAAGGGATCTGTATTGGGCAAGAAGGTTGTTTGCAAAAGGAAATGAATGAGTTGTTGCAAAAGGGTCATGTTTGTTTGGACCTCTTGTCGGGAACAAGGGTGAAGGATGCTTAGGACATGTTCTGTGTATGGCGCATACGAATGCCTAGGCAATGTAAAAAGGATGCTATGAATTAGAGTGTGTTATCTCATGATTATAGAGAAATAGGATCATATTTATCCTTGAAAGTATATATATTATTGTCAATTTTTTTTAAAGAAGCTCTACACCCAATGTGGGACTTGAACTGACAAGAAGTCTAAGCAAACATGATTCTTTTGTCAAGATCAAGAGTCACATGCTCACCGACCGAGCCAGCCTGTCACCCCTGTTATTGTCAATTTTTTAAAGGTGTGATAATGTTATTGTGGTTGCAGATTTTTTTTAAAAAGGGTCCTCTAGGGGTGATGGAACTATTCTGTGTCCTGACTGTAATGATGGTTACATGAATCTATCTGTGTGTTAAATTTACGGAACTATCCACACTGCAAAAGGGAAGTTTTACTGTATGTAAATTCAAAGATTAAAGTCAAAAGAGTCCTTGCCTTTTAGAGATTCATGTTGAAATATTCATGGGTGAAATGATACAAAGTCTAGTATTTGCTTCAAATAATATGGGAGGGAGGGAAATGGTAGATGAAACAAGATTGGCCATGGGTTGATAATTGTTGAAACTGGGTTCATTATACTCTCCAGGGGTTGATTATGCTCTCTTCTCTCTTTCTGTATATGTTCAAAGATTTTCATCATAAAAAGTGAAAAATAAAAAGCATTGGTGGGCAAGAATAAAGTTTCTTCCTGTTTGCACGCTTAGAAGAAGCTTATTTCTGATTTCCGGACTGACGGCTCTCTCAAAGGGAAGGAGTTGTCTATATAGGTGAAGTGACAGGAAAAATGTATCATCTTTCTATATAATTTATGCACATTTCATGATATGAGAAAAGATTTTTTAATGTATATGACCCAGCTGAGCTGATTACATTTTAAAAGTTATCCTTATATCAAATCAGAAACTAACAGCTACCGTCTATTGAGCACCTGCTTACGGTGGTCAGCAAAATAATCCTTCAAATAAAATATCTTAAATCTTTACCCCTCTCGCAGAAGATATTACTCCCATTTTACAAGGGAGAAAACCAAGGCTTAGCGAGGACAGGCTACATATCTGGCATAGTGCAGTCGGACCAGAAATCCAGATCTAATTCCAGAGACGGCCTCTTACCCAGTGGACAGTAGGGCTTCTTCTGAGTGGGATGGCTTTTTTGGGTTCCATGCCACTTCCGTCTGCTTTTCTTTTAGCATCTAGCACCTGTAACCTTCTTCAGAGGACTCCCGAGGGCTACTGGGTCAGCTTTGCACCAGCTCAGAGAGCCGAAAGTGCACAGAGCTTACACCCCCACAAAGTGGCCCAAAGCCAGTGATTCACTGCCCAGGGGTACCAACGTTGAAGTCCCTTGCTCTAATGGAGACAAACTCTGAGGTGTAATGAATGCTCCGGAGCTCCCTGGGGACCAAGCAGAAGCAGAACCGGCACTTGAGATTGCACCCTCGCTCGGTGCTTCCCACTTCCCTGTCTTGCTGCCCCTAGTCCCTCACTGGCTTCCCCTGGGAGTATTTGCTTAATAAGTCACTTGCTCATGAACCCCTGTCTCAGGGATGGCTTCTTGGGAGCCCAGCCAAAGACAACTGCTTTTTTCTATTTAGATGTAGTTTCGTTGCTAATAATTCCTTAGCTAGGAAGCATTTAGGAGAATGTTTATGTGTTTGCACATAGGTGAAGTCATAGATACTTAAATATTTATGCATGCAATGACGGCAGTAACAGGAAATGGAGATGTCAAAGAAGCAGGGACAGGTATTACTTCTATAAAGATCACACTGCCCTATGATAAGAAGCTAAGGAATGTGTTCTCCTCCGCCACGGTGCCCGCACGAGTACTCTCGTAACAGCTGTGTGAACAGGGGCTTCCAGATGATGATCCAGATACCATCTGATGAACCAACACTGCTTTGACCCATAAAGGTTAAGTGGGATGGGTGTTGGGATGAGTGTTGGAAAGAGTCCGATAGTGTGGGTTGAAGAGGAAAGAGAATATTTTGAAAAGACTTAAAACTGCGTCCTAAAGGCTTTAAGAACAACACAAGACTTTCCTGTAAGCTCCTTGCTGGAAAGCAGGCATTGCTTACAGGGAACAGAGCCTAACTTGCTGCATCCTCATTGAGCAGAGGATTTCAGTCTGGAAGGGATTCTCCTAGCCACGGTGTTGTGTGAGCCACAGGAGACGTGGCTCCATATCCAAACTGGGGGAATTAGTAGTCTGGCTCCACGACTTTCCAGTTGTGTGAGGCTGGCAAGTGACCTCACATCTTGGAGCTTCTATTTCCTGTTCTGTAAAATGGAACAACAAGAACAGCCAGCCCATATTGTTGTCGCGGGGATTGTAGTAGATCCATAAACCACTGGAACATGATACGAATTCAATAAATGATAATTATTACTATTAGGGGAGCTGTAAATATTCTTCTTGGAATGTCTTTAGGACTAAGGCTGGAGAGATTGCAAGGCATGCTCATGCACTGCGAGGGGCACTGCTAGGGGCACCTTCTTTGGAAAGAAATATGGCAAAGGGCACCTGGGTGGCTCAGTCAGTTAAGCATCTGCCTTCCGCTCAGGTCATGATCCCAGGGTCCTGGGAGTGAGCCCTACGTCCGGCTCCATACTCTGCAAGGAGTTTGCTCTCCCTCTGCTGTTCTCCCCTTGCTGAGCCACCCCCCAATAAATAAATGAAGTCTTTCAAAGAAAGAAATATGGCAAATCACACTCCCCTAGACAAAGTCAGTCAGGGCTTCGATGGCAGTATGTTCTTCTCTATGATATATTACTTTTCCATGGGATAGTCTGATTTTTCTGTTACTATGTCTCTCTCCATCACCAGAAAGAGAACTCTTTTGAGGGCCATGGAAAATAGTTAAGATGAATCGTTAAGTAAAAAAGAAAAAAAAATGATCTAAACGATCACTGTACCCCTGAAAAAGTTACATAGATGCATACAAATAAACACTAGGAGGGGAGCTGGCTGTATGAAAACAGGTTATTTTATCGCTGTGACGACCTTATGGATAACTTTTTGGAAAAATTTAGCTTTCCATTAGTATTGCTACAATATTGTGTGTGTGTGTGAAGTTAAACAATATTTTTAAATAAAAGGGAGTGGTGGATCTTCCACTGTGGAGCTATCTCAGGTTTTCGTAGAACAATGGCCTCGCAAGGTCCCTCTGGTCAGGAGTCTGGTATTTTTGAGCTCCTTGAACCGCACTCCGAGACTCCCAAAACAGCTCAGAAGCAATTGCTTGTGTGTAATGTGTATGCTGTCAAAACCCAGCAGAAAAATGGTTACAATAAGGTAGAGTCAACACAAGTTGTGAAAGGATTGACTCCTAACTCTAAAAGTACTCTTGTTTTTTTTTTAAGATTTTATTTATTTATTTGACAGAGACAGAGACAGCCAGCGAGAGAGGGAACACAAGCAGGGGGAGTGGGAGAGGAAGAAGCAGGCTCATAGCGGAGGAGCCTGATGTGGGGCTCGATCCCATAACGCCGGGATCATGCCCTGAGCCGAAGGCAGACGCTTAACCGCTATGCCACCCAGGCACCCCTAAAAGTACTCTTTAAACATTTACTAAATATCTCCTATGCTCCAGTGACGCTTGTAAGTGCTGGGGATACAGAAGATGAACAGGACAACGTTCTTGTCCTCAAGGGAGTTCAAAGCCCAACAGGGAGGGGAAATAGCAAACAAACAGCTACACTATAATATGGTAAATACCTAGATAGAGCACGGGATAGGTGCTGTGGGATGGTTAATTAGGGCATGTTTGGGGCAAAGAATAGGAATGACTTCGAAGTGGCTGAGATCCGAAGAGCCCATTTTATAATCCTTATGGATGCAGGGACGTATCCTAGAACACAAGGACAAGGTGCATCCTGACCCTCAAGATGCAAGAACTGCAATTCCTAGTTCTTACCTTAAGAAGTAGGGGGAGCCTGGCTGGCTCAGGCGGTGGAGTGTGTGACTCTTGATCTCAGGGTTGTGAGTTCTAGCCCCATGTTGGGTGTAGAGATTGCCTAAAATTAAAATCTTAAAAAAAACCAAAAACCAAACCTTAGGAACCAGGGTAGCTAACAGTCTCTCCATCTCTCTCTCTCTCCCCCTCTCTATCTCTGTATCTCTCTTCCTTTCCAGGGTAATGGGGTCTCTCATCTCCACTTCCCTTGGCACATCTATTCCTCTCTCTCTCTCCCAATAGACTAATCCCATTGCTCTGTTTTCACATGGTTCGCCGTGGCTTCCCTCAGATGGTACCAAGCTCCAGACTCTACATGACCTTCAGGTCCAACACTTAACAGTTAATGAGAGTCACTGGGTCCTAATTCCAAATTCCCAAGAAAGAGAATATGTTAGGTGAGTCTTGAGTCAGGTCCATATATGGTTGGGGCAGTGTCATGAAGCCCATTGTCTGCTTACTCACAAAGAGCCCTGGAGACAGACTTGCAGGCAAGGGGGCATTATGAAAGCAGACAAGTTGGCTGACATTTCCCCTTTGTGGGAAAATGGCAGACCTAACCCTGACTAGGACACCATGATCAGGAAGGTGGTTCTGAGTTGAGTTTGGGGGTACCAGTGAAGGGTTGGACTAGAATAAGGCACGGATTTCAAGTATAATCAGGAGAGAGAATCAATAAACTTGATTGGATAATAGAAAGAGGGTTGTAAATTGAATCTCAGTCTATCACATAATTGTCTTAGCTCACTGTATTTATTAAGAATCCTTTTAGGGCGCCTGGGTGGCTCAGTTGGTTAAGGGTCTGACTCTTGATTTCCACTCGGGTTGTCACCTTGGGGTCTTGGGATTGAGCCCGGCATAGGGCTCTGTGTTCAGTGGAGTCTGCATGAGATTCTGTCTCTCTCCCCCTCTTGCATGTGCTCTTTGTCAAATAAATAAATAAATAAATAAATAAATAAATAAATAAATAAATACCTTCTAAACTTCACTGTCTTTGGAATGATCAGAGTATTTTCTAAAAACAAACCCAGCGAGGTCCCACCTACTTCAGCAAAAGTCTCTTGTGTGTAACTTGTGTTCATCACTAATCCCAAATGCAGTAAGAGCAGAGTTAGGGAAAACAGTGTGATTCCTCAGAGGAATTTGAGAACTCTGTGTATAGTCTAAGCTTTTTGCTGCATACTGTATTCCAAGTACACACACACACACACACACACACACACACACACACACACCTGCACGTATACACGGATGCACACACACGGATGCAGCCCAAGCACTTCCATGGAATGATACGGGGCATTTTTGCCTGGCTGTATTTATTTTGTTTTGCATGATGTGTGGAATAAATTCACTGCTCTATTAGTTGGAGAGAATCACAGCCAGCATATGTGGTGTGTTATACTCTGTATATATGTAAATTAAGCCCATGTGGAAACATAGTGATTGTGTGCGTATGTGTGTTTAAAGCTAGCTTTTTAAATTTTTTTACACAGAGGAGCTGTCAGTTCACAAATCCTTATTTATGTTTTGTACATTGTCCATTCCTACTGCCATCAGCCTAATTCAGGACATTAGCAACTCATCCCAGTTTATTTTGGCAGCTTCCTGTCTGTTCCTTCCACGGCCACCGAATTTAGCATCTTCAAGTGTCACTTGCATGATGACACTCCCTGTTCACAAACCTTCCATGTTTCCCTATTACCTACCGAATAAAGTCCAAAGTCTGCGTCCTAGCATGAAACATCAGTAGAATTCAGTATCTACCAACCTTACAGGCTGCTTCGCTTCTCCTCCACGCTGCAGCTAAATTTAACTGCTTGACTGCTAGATTCCTAAATATACATGGATATTTTCAAGGAGTATATATTATCTTCCTTCCCCTGGAATAACTACTCTTTTTTTCCTCTTCTCTCACGATCAGGCTAATTCCATTTCTTCACTGCATCTTTGCTTATAAACCCAGCAGGAAGTGATTCCTTTGCATCCCGGAATATGTAGATCGTATTTCCCTCCCACCATATATATATTTGAGTACATGCGGTCAGTCCTTCTAGATGGCCCTGTGTGCACCCTTTCAGGCTTCTCTGTCTTCACAGATACTCTGATTCTCTCCCACCCTCTTCCCCTGCCCAGCTAACTCCTGTGTCATTCAGTCGCTTCAAAAAACACAACCCAAGCTTGGCTCTTTTTAAGGAATTTGTTGGAAGGGTTTTGGGGACTAACAGAATAATAGGAGGCTAGGGAACCGAGATTAGAATACAGATAGGAACAACGGACCACGGAGGAACAAGAACAGAGATACAGCTCTTATTTAACAGGATTCTGCCACCCCTGCTGCCATTCGCAACCACGGTTCCCACCATTGCATCCTCTCACATCTGCCGTAGATGAATTCTGCCCATCCGGTCTTCATTCCTCCAGCACCAGATTCAATATCCCGGGCAAGGAGTCTGACAGACGAAACCCAGGTTTTGCACTCATGCCCTGGCTTCCAGGCAGGAAAGAAGTATAAACGGAGCCTCTTATCTCTCTGACTTCCTTTGAGGGGACAAACCTCTGTGAAACCCAACAGGACCACACACAGTAAAGAACTTCCCCCAGATAAGAGTGTTAGGCAAGGTTATACTCCCCAAAAGACAAATAATAGCCACAACTTCTATTTACCCTTCAAGTCATGACTTTGATGTCAGCTCTCTAAGAGGGTGATGTGAACTTCTCTCTTCTCTTTCCAGGAGGAACTAGGGACTCCATCTCAGTTCTCAGCATATGCTGGACATTTCTCTATAAAAACACTACATTGTGATTAAAAATAATAAGAACCTTTTTTCTATCTTACAAGTAATGTTAATTTTTGAAAGCAAAGTATAAAGAAGAAAACAAAAGTCCACCTGTAATCCCATAATTAACATTTTGGATTGCATGTTTTTCTTTTTTCTTCTGTTATACACACATATTATTTATCCTTTACAGATCTTGGGCCAGACTTGTTATATGACATTGTAATATTATGTTCATATCTCTTTCCCCTACTCTACTCTGAACTCTGGGAAGGCAGAGGCAGTGACGTTTTCTATCTTTGCCTCCACTAGCTGGTATGTCCTCCCATAGCGGTTGGCATGTGCTTGACCAATGCTTGCTAAATCAATGGAAAGCTCCTTGAGGACAGGAATCATGTTTTGTAAAACTTTATAATTAATGTAAGATGTATTATACTGTCTTGCATATGGTAAATATTTTAACTTAAGATTTTTTAATTAAGTAATTTAAGTCATATGTCAATCTTACATTTTGAAGCTTTCAGCTATAGATATATATGTTTTCTTTCCCTGGCTGCACAAATTTAGGAGTGAGACCAGGGGCATGAATTATGGTAGCCACGATAATAAAAATGGCCTCTGTCTCTTCTTCTTCCCTAGCAAATCACCGGGAATATTGAACTTCCCAAATTTCTTTTTCTTTCCTCCAGACACTTTCTCACTCTCAACCTACAAGTTCTACTTCGATAGCCATTTGTTCTGACATTTTTATGGCTGACCTTTTCCATGGCTCATGTAGAGTATTAAAGATGGCGGCAAGTGTTTGTCACTTTCATCCCTGAGAGGTGGGATCTGTTTCTCCACTTCTCTGCATGTGGGCTGGGCCCGTGACTGCTTTGATCAATAGGACACAGAGAAAGCGATGCTGTCCCAGTTCTGAGACTTGCCTTCAATAAGACTGTCAGCTTCTTTTGTCTCTCTTGGAACCTAGCCTCCATGCTGTGAGGGCACCTTGGCAGCCACTTGGAGCTATGGGTTCATGAGAAAGCGAATCAAGGCCCCTGGTTTCCAGGCCCAGCTGAGTTCCCAGCTGACAGCCAGCCCCAACCTGCCAGCTCTGGGAGTGGGCCAACTTGAAAGTAGATCCTCAGTTGGTCAAGTCCCGGCAAACGCTACATGGAACAAAGATGAAGTGTCCCAGACCAATCGTGACCTAATAGCAAAATCGTGAACAAATAAATGGTTCTTGTTTTAAGCCCTTATGTTTTGAGATAATCTGTTACACAGCAGTGTATAGCTGAAACAGTCCCCAAAGCTGACCCTGCTTCTCTCCTAGAGGTAGAGGAGAGATCTCTTGCCTCTGGGGCAACAGCAAGAAAATTGCTCTTCCAGTTTCTAATTCCTTCTTGACTCATGTCAAAGAACCCAGAGTTTAAGTGGCACCTTTAATTTTCTCATTCTAAAGAATTTCCTTTCTTCAACAACTGACCTGTGTTTCTACAGAGTCCTCAGGCCCTTCAGCTTTGCTCTCCCACAGAGCAATCTAGATCTCTCTAAACATCTAAAGCATTGCCAGAGAGAATGAGGGTAGCCCTGATGGCCCCTTCCCGTTTACAAGTCTTCATTATAACTTCCTGGAGTCCAACTAGCAATCCTCTAAATCCTCTTTGTTTTTCCCCTCAAAGATTGACAGATGTCTGTGAAATTGGGACTCCATTTGGCTGCCCCAGTAGACAGGGCCGGCCCCCTTCAATGCCCACGTCTAAGCTACGTGCACGATTTTCAAAGTGCCTTGCTAATTTCAGGTGAGGTTTAAAACCTTCTTTAGGTCACAGTAAAGCACCTTCGTATCATCCCCTTGGTTTTGCTTTCCCTACCTGTCAATTTCAGCAGCTCCCACTGTTCTGAAGGGCTGCAGCGGCATGCGCCTTGGCAGAGCATCCTGGGGTCGGGGGAAGCTAGGGAAATCATTTCGATCATTTCCCTGCCTTCAGATGGGACTACATGCACACCAGAGTGGGAACAGAAAAATTAGCACATAAAAATAATTCAGAAAGTGCCTAACTTTCTACAAGACTTCTGAGATTCTCATGCAACCCCTAATCTTCCATCTGAAATTGAAAGCCTCCAGGGTTGGAACTGAAGCACTTATTAAAACCTCCAGCAAACCAACTGAGTCCTCTGCAAACCTGGGCCTCCTGTCAACATTGGGATAGGCAAGCATTTATCCAAAATAGGGGGAGGCAGTGTTAAGAGTCATGGCAACAGTTATAAACTAGGATTGTCCCAGGTAAACTAGGATGCGTAGTCACCCTATGTTTGGGAGATGCTCAGAACATGGTGGGGGAAGTGGGGGTGAGGCAGGACAGCAACAAGAAGGAAAAAGTGTCCTAAAATGTATCTTCTCTGTCCTTTGGAGCTTTTAGGCCAACGGTGTTCATATTAAAATTGCTTGAGAAGGGACACCTGGGTGGCTCAGTCAGTTAAGCATCTGACTTTGGCTCAGGTTATGATCCCAGAGTCCTGGGATCGAGTCCTACATTGGCTCCTTGCTCAGCAGGGAGCCTGCTTCTCCCTCTGCCTGCAGCTCCTCCAGCTTGTGTTCTCCCTCTCTGATAAATAAATAAAGTCTTTTTTAAAAATTGCTTGGGAAACTTTTAAAAAATATCAAATTGCAGACCCTGGCCTAGACCAATTACATCAGAACCTCTGCAGGTGAAGGCCAGGCGTGAACGTGTCTCGAATCTCCCCAGGCGATTTTAATGCACAGGTAAGGTTCTTGAGACCTTAGGTGAGTACCTAATTCATATGGCTGCAGGCTGAGTGGTCCATTTGGAGCCAAAATACTCAAACATACCATGTATAACGCGGTAGCCTAAAGTAGGGTGGATCTAGGCTTGCTTAATTCTGTGGCTTCATCATCTAAGTCTTATGTTCTTCTTTCCCTCTATTATCCTAACTTGCTGGCGATCTTCTGGGCTAGTTCCCTAAGTCACAAGATGGCTTCCACAGTTCTAAGCCTCAACCTCAGGCTTGAGGTCTGGAAGGACTGTCTCCTCCCTGTGTCTTTCTAAGATCTAGAAGACTTTCCTAGAAGCCTCCCAGCAGACCTGGTCTCCTGTTTGATTAGCTAGAACTAGGTCATTTGCCACCCCGAGAACAATCGTTGGCAAAGAGAATAAAGTCGTGATTGAGTTGGGTTGTTCAGGGCTTACTACAGAGCTGGGTGAGGGTCTTGTTCCCCCAGGGAGGGGCACCTGGAAAATCAGAGTTGGCGAGGAAGGACAAGTGTATAGGAAACAATAGTGTCTGCAGCACCTCACGGTGCCCCAAATCAGGAACATTTGCAGCAAATCTGGTCTAAGTGGTTTGTGGATAGAAATACCCACCCTAATTGGGTTGTTTTAAGATCAAATGAGATAGTGCATGCATACGTGCTATATGTGAAGTACTATTTTTAAATGATATACTTCTTAGAATTTCCTTTTACAGAAGAAAAAAACCAAGGCACAGGAAAATGAAATGCCATTAGCAAGTTTACCCAAGCGGTCCTGGTCCGAAGCCATCAGCAGTGTTAGCCTGTGTTCTCCACAAATGACCGGTGCTACTCAAAATACCCCACAAGCACTTCCCACCATCTGGCTTCCTGCAGCTCAGCCATGGGGTCTTCCAGAAGGGGCATGAGAATGAGGTACGATGTAAATATAAAACAGAAGGTGAGTCGATGTTGGAGAAATACTATTGATGGTACGTGGGGAGAGAATGGAGGATGGGATCACGTACAGTATTTGCTATGGCCAGGAGAAGAAGAAACACTTCAAGATTTTATTCATCCATTTATTTGAGAGAGACACAGAGAGAGAGCAAGTTGGGGGAGGAGCAGAGGGAGAGGGACAAGCAGACTCCGTGCTGAGCACAGAGCCTGACACAGGTCTCGATCCAACGACCCTGAGATCACAACCTGAGCTGAAATCCAGAGCTGGCCGCTCAACCCACTGAGCCACCCAGGCGCCCCAGGAAGAAATACTTAAATAGGGGTGAAGTAAAAACCAAAAGGAGACCCAGAGAATATATGCAGATGTCGAAACAAAACGAAACACGGTTAAAAACAGGACTCAGGAGAAGTTTGGAAGCAGGACACACTACTGCTTAGTCTCTGCCAGGCTCGCAGAGGGTTCAGTGCACATAGTGTTACGTGATGTTTTCTCCCCTGATTCCTAGAAGCTCATCTGTCAAAACACAGATGTTGCATTAGGCGGCTTTGCCATTCACGGGGCAGCTTGGCACCTTCTGTTAAAGACTTGAGCCGCTCGGGGAGTCTTCGCAGAGGAGAGGATGGGGAGTTGAGGTGCGGTTGAACCTGAGATTCTGTTCTGTTGAATCATGTTGCAAATGATTAACTTCGTTCTTTGCCAGTGCACGTATTGCTTTTCTTCCCCTCCCCGCGTCCCTTAAAAAAACCCAAATCTTTGCTCCAGTCTAAGTTGTTTCTTCATGTTCTTGGAGTGGGTATAATGATATGCTTGAGAATTTTGAAATCCAGACCATGAAACAAAATATTCTGTGGCTAAACCACAGTGCCAGGGGGCTATTGTCATCGAGGGTACCACCAGCCAAACAAGCACGTAGACCGGTAGTTACTCCCTGATTGTGCCTTGTTCGCCAGCTCTAGATTCCAATTTATAGCTGGAATGGTAAACGAAAACAAACAATACAGAGGAAATATCCAGAGTGAAGCAGCTAGTGCATTCTTGGTAAACATGTCCAAATAAGCAGGGCTATTCTTGGGTAAGATTACAGAGAGGCCAATGTCCCTTTGGGGCCCAGCAGACTTCTTCTGCATGTCTCTATTCCCTGCTTCTTTCTCTTCTGGTGATGAAGAGTTCTCCACCTCTGGCATTCCAGAAGCCTTCCCCCTGCTGCATCCATCCCACTCATCTGCCCCCACCCCATTCCAAAGTTACTATGAGCATCCCACCTCACCCCTCACCCCTCCATACCAGCCCTCAGTACGTGGCTGATCCACACTGGCTGTTAGGACAGGTAACTGAGTAAATCAATTTACTTTAAGGCATGAATGACTGAAGATATTTACCTTTTAAATGAGATGCTTTTAACCCAAATGAATCTGTAATTGGTGGAATTTTAGGCAGTAACAAAGAGAAGTAAACATGAAGACTTCCACACAGTGGCTAAGAGAAGAGAGGTGAAGGAAATCTGGGCATGTCTTTGGTATCACCCACTTAGGCCACAACAAAGTCAACCTACTTAAGGTCAGTTCTAGAATCTCCTCTTCATCGGGGACAAGTCAAGAAGAAAGTAGAGAGAAGCTGTCCCTCTAAAATCATGAGATACCTGCCCTTCTGCCTTGGATTTCCCTCCTACCTCCCTCTTTTTGTGTCAGCGGTCATGGATGTCTCTGGGCTATGTCCTTAGTCAATCCAGCATAGGTTTATAATTGCACAGACTGTCAGAAAGGAAACACATACCCCACGATATATTTTTCTAGAAGCAATTCTTCTAATATATCAGACTTTGACCAATATGTTCAAAGGATCTAGTTTTATAGGCAGAGTTTTAAAATAAGCAAACCCAAGACAAGGTTAGGAAAAAGTGACAGTGATAATGATATATCCTTGGGGTTCTAATTCTCTGGTGTCTCAGGGGTCCCGGATGAGAAGACTACATAAGAAAGTATAAGTTCTTTTTTTTTTCTTTTAAGATTCTATTTATTTATTTGAGAGACATAGAGAGCAAGAATGGCGGTGGAGGGGCAGAGGGAGAGGGAGAAGCAGATTCCCCCACTGAGCAGGGATTCCTGACGTGGGGCTTGATTTCAGGAGCCTAAGATCATGACCTGAGCTGAAGGCAGATGCTTAACTGACTGAGCCACCCAGGAGCCCCAAGAAGGTATAGGTTCTTTCAGTTAAGCTTGATGAACTTTGTCTTGTGTTAAATATCAAAAATGGGTAAGGAAGGACAGCACTGAACAAACACAGGGAACTTAGAGCTTCTCCTATTGACTGTTCCTCTCATAATGTACACACATAAGCACTCCGTATCTTTGTTTTTCCACAAAAATATTCTGGGCTTGATTGTCTATAATAGCAAAGGATTGGGAAACAAATCTAATGTCCACCAACAGAGAATTTGTTAAATAAACAATGGTATATCAATACAATAAGGTACTAGGCAGCTATCATAAAGGACAGGGAAGCTGTGTGTTTGCTGGCACAGAAACACCTTCCACAGGGATTAAACATATAAAGAAGGGGGAGCAATATTCTCATTATTTATTTATTTGCATAAATAAATAATAATTAGATGGTTCCTTGCACAGAAAAAAATGGGTAGAGAAGTAAGATAAATGGGGGAGTAAGAGTGGGGGCCAGATTCTTCACCATTTTATATTGCTTGGATTTTTGAGCCATGAAAATGGATTACCTATTCAAAAGCCTTTGTGATTAGAATTTCAAAGTGGTTTGTTGAGCATTTAATAAATTACTCTCTGGTGAAACAGGTTGAACTTGGACAACTAACTCCATGGGGCAGAGGAGAAAATGGAGCCTCAAGATGATTTGGGTAAGATCTCACCTTTGTTATTGTTTGATCCTCTTCTAAGCCTCTCTGTAAAATGGGAATAACAACAGAATGGAAATGATGGGTGTGGAGCGGCAAATGAGGACTCAGTAAAAGTTAGCTAGTAGGTGGCTGAGACGCTAACCCAAGTCTCCTGATCCCTAATCCACTTTGTGTCTCGCCAGAACCTACATAGGAAAATGGCCATTCTTTGTTGTTCAAATACTGCGATTTCTTGGAAAGAAGACATCTTAAGCTTCTAAGACGTAAGGACAACTTGGTATTAACATAAGAAAAGTCTCCGAAATGAGATTTTCCCTCTAAAACTTGTTGTGTCCTCTGTTCATATCACTTTAAAAAACTTAGCATCAGGGGCGCCTGGGTGGCTCAGTCGTTAAGCGTCTGCCTTCGGCTCAGGGTGTGATCCCGGTGTTCTGGGATCGATCCCCGCATCAGGCTCCTCCACTGGGAGCCTGCTTCTTCCTCTCCCACTCCCCCTGCTTGTGTTTCCTCTCTCGCTGGCTGTCTCTCTCTCTATCAAAAAAATAAACAAAATCTTAAAAAAAAGAAAAAAGAAAGAACTTAGCATTAACGGGGCATGTGGGTGACTCAGTTGGTTAAGCGTCCGATTCTTGATCTCAGCTCAGGTCTTGATTTCAGAGTCTTGAGTTCAAGCTCGGTGTTGAGCTCCATGCTGGGCAAGGAGCCTACTTAAAAAACAAACAAGCAAGGGCGCCTGGGTGGCTCAGTCATTAGGCGTCTGCCTTCAGCTCAGGGCGTGATCCCAGAGTCCTGGGATCAAGTCCTGCATGGGACTCCTCCACTGGGAGTCTGCTTCTTACTCTCCCACTCCTCCTGCTTGTGTTCCCTCTCTTGCTGCTGTCTCTCTGTCAAATAAATAAATAAAATCTTAAAACAAACAAGCAAGCAAGTGAAACAGCATTAATGGATGAATTAATATAATGTCTGAAGTTTGATTTAAAATAATATGGGGATAGAGGAAGTGGGAGGGGGGTATGGATGAAACAAAACAGCCGTGAGTTGAAAACTGTTGAAAACTGAATGAGGGGGGTCCATGGAGGTTTATAAACTAGTTGGTCTACTTTTATATGTGTTTAACATTTTCCATAAGAAAAGCTAAATGCTTTTATTGTAGCAGATTAAAGATGGCTGCAGGATCTCTGATACTCCCCTTACTTTGGAGGTGTGGTCTCTATCACCTCCTCTGAAAGGCTCTGTGGGCTCCGTGGCTGTTGATGAATAGAATGCCCTAGAAGTGATCCTGTGCTAATTTGCTGGCTTGGGCCTTAACAAGCCGGGGCAGCTTCTAGCCCCTGTCTCTTGGGACTCATGCCTGGCATTCTGAGCTAGCATGTGGGAAGTCTGGCTGCCCTTCTGGAGATCTATGAGGAGGGCCCTTGAGACTACATGGAGAAGGAAGGGGCCCAGCTTTCTAGTTTTCCCCACTGAGGAGCCGAGCACATGAGTGAAGCTCCGCAGGACCAGCCAGCCCCACCCGGTGACGGCCTCAGCGCATACCACCGAGTGACCTAGTTGTTGCACCGTGCTCCATGAGGACTGTCCAGTCAAACCTTGCCCACGTTCCTATCCCACAAGGAGTGGGCATAGTGAAGAGGGCCACCAAGTTGTGGGGCTGTTACACGGTTATTTGTTATGCCAAGTTTTGGGGTAATTTAGGTCACCAAGGTTGGGGGTTATTTGTTACACGGCACTGGACTATAACCAGAGCGCACGCGCCCCCCCCCCCCCACAAACAACTTAAAAATTAAGTGCAGGACAGTTGAGCATCTGGTTACCTAAAATGTTGCAGCATGATAAAACTAAGGTATAAAGTTGTGAAGAGCTTGGTTCTCAGTGTGACAAAAATATTTCAGTACTTGATACTCAAGACAACATTGTAAAGGCAGACTGGGTCTTTTTAGTAAGTCAGTTGTAATGAGAAGTTCCTGTTTCTGAGGAGCTTACATTTTTGTGACAGAGAAGGAAGACAACCAACAATAAATGTAAAATGTATGCCTTTATAATGACAATGAAGGAAAGTGAGGGGAGCAAGGTGATAGAGTTACAGGGTTTGCTGCTCCAGATGGGAGAAGTGGGGGGCCTTATGGAAACGCGGGTGTTTGATAGACCTGCCCAATTTGGTGAACTGGACAGGTTCTTTATAAAGCACAGTAACACTCATGTGAAGTTCTGTCTTTTTTGTTTCTGTTTTTGTTTGCTAACGACATCATATATGAATATAAATAAAATGGACGTCTCTCCATTAAGTGAAATCACCACTTACATGCAATCTGCACCAACACATGATGAATAAGCTGGATTAAAAAAAATCAATGGTTGCTCATAAAACTACAATTAATATCATGTCTCCTCCATGAACTATGGTGAGTCACAAAATGAAAGGACGACATGGAAAACTATGAAAAGTGGCCACCAATCGGCCTTCAGTTTTGATATGACTGGATCTATGTGTAACTTATTCATTTTTCTGAGGAGATTTGATGGTCTTTTGCCCTTCAATAGTTTTGTCAACAAAATTGGTACCAGAAGACTAGCAGAACAACGCAGACTCTAAAAGTGAATCTTTCACAACTTCTCATTACAACTTACTTATCCGTATATTTTATTTAAAGATTTTATTTATTTGAGAGCGAGAGAGTGTGAGTGAGAGAGAGAGCACGCGCAGTGGGGAAGGGTAGAGAGAGAGGAAGAAGCAGACTCCTCACTGAGCAAGGAGCCCAATGTGGGCCTCGATCCTAGGATCCTGAGATCATGACTGAGCTGAAGGCAAATGCTGAACCGACTGAGCCACCCAGGCACCCCAGAAACAAGAACTTTAGACTCTTTGGGCCTAAAACATTGACTAGGACCTGGTAAATGCCTAATAAATATTCATTAAGTGAATGACGATTTTTATCTCAGTTAATTAATGAAGGGAAATCACCTTAAATATATCAAACTGGGAGCAGTGAAATAAGTTATAGTACATCCATGGGATAGGATAGTATGCAAATCATGATGTGATGCCAAGTTTGCAAAGCAGCCCATGGTGGTGATGCTGGGTGGGGGGCAGGGGGGAGCTTTGAAGTGATGCCAGAGACCTCTAGGTCTACAGGAGACCACCAGCCGCCCAACACACACTTTTCTTTTTATGGAAAGGATTATTTAATAGTCATTGACTTGTTCTGAAATGTAAGAAGGCAGTCAGGCACCTGTTGCCTGAAGGAGGGACAATACGTTTTCTCTGACTGAGCCCAGCTGTGTCTCCCAGTGCCCCCTAGTGCAAATCGTTCCAGGAAGGAGGTGCTCGCATTTGCATACGGAGCCCGGGGGCCTTCTGAAGGGAAAGTGACAAAACTCCAATAACTTATACCTGAAGCTCGACATCAAACAAATCTTTGGGGGTAGATCCCAAGGGCCCTAACTAAGGCTTATGGTCAGGTTAAGGCAAAGGGTCTTTCAAAATAAAATTACCTTGAGGTTGGAAAGAGATAGGACTGGTAGCCTGCTGTGTCCTGGCCCAACAAGTGTCAGCGATCATTCGAGGCCCGTGAGCAGGAAGACATGGGTCTATGCTAGGGCAGGGCTTGGGAGGCGGGCATGGGCTCAGGAAGCAGCTGTGTAAATGCTGATCTGACCAAATGGTGCACCGGGTGGCTAACTCTTAGACGAAACTTCACCCCGTGAAGGCGCTAAATCCAGGCTATAGTCCCTGTGATTCCAGGGAGATTGGATTCTTCTCCCTGGGTCCTGGATGATGTCAGAAACACCTCCCCCAAGGCCCCAGAAAGTAAGCAGACATTCCTGGGGGGGACGTATGGAAGGTAAGAGGAGATTCAAATGGTTCATCTGGGGTACCGCAGGGTGAGGGAGACGACCGCACCTTACATGAGACAGCTGGAGAGCTTCATTACATGCTGTACTGGGTTGAACGGTGTCCCCCAAGTATTCAAGTCCACCTGAAACCTCAGAATGCGACTTCATTTGCAAATAGGGTATTTGCAGATGTCATTAGTTAAGATGAGGGCGTACAGGACGAAGCTGGGTCCTAAATCCAGTGAGTGGTATCCTTATTCGAAGGCCTTGTGGGCACACGGAGACAGACACGCACGGCCATGTGAAGATAGAGGCGGAGATCAGAGGGATGCTGCCATGAGCTAAGGAAGGCCAAGGACGGCTGGCAACCCTAGAAGCTGGAAGAGGCAAGAAGGGATCCTTTCCCAGAATCTTCAAAGGGAGCACGGCCCTGCCAATATTTTGAGTTCAGCCTTCTAGGCTCCAGAACTGAGAGAATAAATTTCTATTTTTTAAAGACATCCAGTTTGTGGTACTTTGTGATGGCAACTCCGGGAAACTAACACACACGCATTTATAGAACGACCTTGGTTTGGAAAAGATAGATGATAGATAGATAGATAGATAGATAGATAGATAGATAGATAGACAGATGATAGATAGACAGACAGACCTATCCACATACATGTGCATGCATAAGAGAGAGCATATGGAAAAGTGGCATATTGCACACAAGAGCCTGTAGCCCGACGTTACTTGGTGGTTATTTTTAGTGGTAGGAGAATGAATGACTTTTACTTCTTTCTTTTTTCATTTTCAAATTTTCTATAACCAGCAGTTATTACTTTCATAATCAGAACTACATGAAGTGCTCCCCTAATTGATGTTTCTGACAGACTAACACCCACATCTGTAAGTAAGATCGTTTTAAATCCCATTTTAAAAAGTATTTATAGTAGCATTTAACCAATATTGCTTACTAAAAGTATTTGTCTTTCTGAGCACAGCTATACTTTGCTTTCATTTAGGTGGGCTTTTTTTTTTTTAATCTCTTTGCTTAATTTTCTGTGAGAAGATAATCCTCTTCATGTTACAGTACTTTTGAGTCTGACACAGCTTCACGGATTTTTAGATATTTCTCGGTTCTCCCTTCCAACCATGTTGATGTTTAAACTCGGTGGTTCTCATCTTCTCAGGAATCAATGAAAGCATCTCAGTCGTGACAACACCAGCCTTACTACGTGCCTGAGGCCACTGTAAGCGCTCCACACACATCGCCCTGTGCTGGTACCGGCTTCTGTCTCCCAAATGTCCAGTTTGGATGATTAATTATGTGGTCACCCTGCCTATGAGGTCCTATTATTATCTCCCGCTTCACAAATGAGGAAACCAAGGCACAAGGAAACTAAGTGACCTGCCCAAATTCACACAAGGAGGTAAGTGACAGAGCTGGGATTTGAACCCCAGCTCTAGAATCCATTCTCTTCTAAGTGCTATGCCATACTGCCTCGCGTTGCGTCTGGTAGGAGAATATGGAAGAGTATAGATACTACAGGTGAAATTTAACTTTGTTTCCTAAGGACTCAGCAATTAGGTCCTTCAGGTGTTATTGAAAAATCTATTTTATATCCTACAAATAAGCTTGATAGAAAGTAAAATGGATTTAATGTGTCCCCTAAAGTCCTGGAAAATGAGTCCAGAATTGTTCTTCCATAACAAGACAGCAATTAGGCAAGGACATGGTCAGAAAATCAAAAGGCTGCAGAGACCAACTGAGCATAGGGCACAGATCAAACCGATCCCTGACTTAAAACCGTCCACTGCCTTCCTTTGCCCTTAGGATCAAGGTTTATAGTCCCCACTGGACTCCCACTGTGTCCACCTTTCCAGTCTTCTGGAAAGTCTTTTCTTTTCCAGTCTTTTCAAGATTTTATTTATTTATTTATTTATTTATTTATTTATTTATTTATTTATTTATTTAAGACAGAGAGAACACGAGCAGGGGGGAGGATCAGAGGGAGAGGGACAAGCAGACTCCTCACTGAGCAGGGAGCCTGATGTGGGGCTCAGTCCCAGGACCCTGAGATCATGACCTGAGCCGAAGGCAGACGCTTAACTGACTGAGCCACCCAGGTGCCCTGTCTTACGGGTTTTCTTTCTGCTTGGAACATTTCATCCTTTTGCCACTTTAGGGTCTTTCTCTGCACATACTGTTCCCTCTCCCTGAAAAGTCCTTCCTTCTCCATTGCATTTGCCAGGAAAATTCAAGAGTTAAACCTCACTTCTCAGAGAGGTGCTTCCTGACCCTCATTCCCACCCGAGGGACCCTCTCTGTTACACACACCAAGGGCTCGTTCTGGTCGCTTTCGTAATACCCATGGCTCTGTGCCAACTTGTCTTATTATGCTGGAAGGGTCCTTATGCAGCTCGCTCAGTGCTGTGTCCCCAGCATCAGCACACAGGAAGTCATCTGGAAATATTTGTGGACTGAATTCCTGACTGCCAGATAGACTAAGAGAAAGAGAAGATTCATTCCCCTTCACACACACACACGCTTTGGGCTTGAGAAGTTTCCAGTTAATGAAAGCTCTAAATAAGAATAAATCAGTCAAAATACCACAGAATTCATGGGGCGGGGTGGGGTTGGGTTAATGCTGTGGCTGAAGCCATACTTAGTTAGCCAGAAAAGCAAATGGTTAACTTCAGTAAATAGAATTGAAGAAGATGACTTATCTCTATTAGTTAATTATAGTATGTTTTAATTTACGTGCATAAGAATTTACATTTCTTACATCTCACATTGTGCGGAAAGATCCAGAGCCCATCTAACACCAGGATGTGATCCCCATCAGTAAGACATAAGAAGACCTCGAACGAACGAATGATTATCTTTCCTAGTGGCTAATTGTTTTTTCCTTCTGGAGAGATTAGTCATGACATATATAAATATCAATTATGGCTATTTATAGAAAAAAGAGGTAATTGAAAAGCAAGCAAATTGATTTTTAAATGACATGTTATGAATTCTGTTATTAGTTTATATAACTCAGAGATCAGCTGCCTGGTTGCTCCCTAGGTGTATCAGAGTTATGGGGATCACTCTTTTCTACGACATTTAAATAAAAATTGTCAACTATACAGGGTGTCAGAGAATGATAAGTTGATAAATTCTGGGGAGAAAAGTTAAGCAGGAAAGAGGAAGAGTAAGTGAGGGAACATTGCGATGTTAGAGTGGGCACAAAAAGCCTCACCTCACTGAGAAGATGGCTTTTGAGAAAAGATTTGAAGTTGATGAAACCAGGGGTAAAGGTAAGACCGACAGGGCATGAGCTTTCCAGGATAAGGGGAGAGCAAGTACAAAGGCCCTGGGGCAGAAGCATGCCTGGTGAGTTCAGGAACCCCATGGAGGCTGATCTGGCTGAAGTGGACCCAGCAAAGAGGAGAGAAGCAAAAGATGATGCTGAGAGATTGGGGGGGGGGAGGAAAATGGGAGGAGGAAGCCTTGTATGCCTTGCCTTTGATTCAAAAAAGATGAGAAGTCATTTGAGGTTGTGATAAGGGGTGTGATATCATCTGACTGCTTGTTGAGTATAGACTTGAAGCATCAAGGGTGACCAAGCTGGATGCTATTTCGGAAAAGCAGGCAAGAGATGATGGTGGCCTGGACCAGGAAGGTGGCTGTGGCTGATGAGCAAGGGACAAAGTATAGATAGATTTTGAAGATAGAGCTGCTTCTCTGATTACAGCTAATCCTTGAACAACACAGGTTTGAACTGTACACATCTACTTATATGCAGATTTTTTTCAATACAGTACAGTACTGCAAATATATTTTCTCATCCTTATGATTTCTTCTTTTTTTAAAATATTTATTTATTTGAGAGAGAGAGCAGGGCTAGGGGCAGAGGGAGAGAGAGCCTCAAGTAGATTCTGTGCTGAGTGTGGAGCCTGATGTGGGTCTCGATCCCACGACCCTGAGATCACAGCCTGAACCAAAACCCAGTTGGATGCCTAACCGACTGTACCACCCAGGTGCCCCTTTTCTTTATGACTTTCTTAATAACATTGTCCTTTCTCTAGCTTACTTTATCAGAACATACAAAATACGTGTTAATCGACTATGTCATCAGTAAGGCTTCAAGTCAATAGTAGTTAAGATTTGGGGGAGTCAAAAGTTCTATGCTGATTTTCAACTGTGCAGAGGGTCAGCACCCCTCACCCCCACATTGCTCATGGGTCAACTGTACTTCCTTTTAAACGTTGATACACATAACGTCATTTTCTTCCAGAAGGCTTGTATCAACGAACACTTCTCACCAATTTAGGCAGCAGTCATTTCTCCATACCTTCAGCAGCAATGAATTAACCTACTGCTTAAAATTTACAAAACCAAAGGTAACTCCAACTAAGGGAATCAGTCATCCCCTGAAATGACTGAAATGCCTTGGCGCTAAGACTCCCCCTCGCAGCTGGCAAGGGTCGTGAGCTGCCATCTGTCCCCATACACCATCCTTGGAGAGAAGGCGCTTCTGGCCGAGGTGCTGATGCCTTCAGGACAACAAGCCTTCAGGACAGCATGTCCTGCAAACACATCTCTGGCCTCCCCAACCACGTTCGGTAAGTGGCCAGGTCCAACCACACAACTGAAGAGGTTTCCTCTCTGGACATTCCACTCTCCCTTCCCACAGTGAAGGGAGCGTGACTTTTTGTGGATTTGCTGTTGTTGTGTTGTTGTTAAACTTGAAGAACAGTTGTTTGTTTTACTTAAATACTCTTTTTTTAATTTAAAGGACGTTCTACACACAACGTGGGGTTCGAACACACGACCCTGAGATCGAGTCGGAGGCTCTACTGACTGAGCCAGCCCCGCACCCCTGCTTGTTTTACTTAAGATGAAATAACTCCAAGTACTTTTCTTAGGCTCTGTGTTTCAAGGACTTGTTGAATTTTCTGCATTACAGGTCGCGCAGGCGACCGTCCAGCTCGTGCCTAGTGACTGCCCTTCGGCCCCCCTTTCTGCGTCTGCCCCCCTGCACGGCAGTGAGCACGCTCTGCAGTTTCACATGTTACTTCCTTCTGCTCAGATAATTGCACATTTGGGGAATGGCATCTAAAATACTGCCGAGAAAACACAATAAGAGGAAGGTGACTCCTTAGAGTCCTTTTGTTAATTTAAGTCTTTATTTTGGCTTGCTTTCACTCTGGCTTCTTATTTTATGTATTTATTCCTCAGGGTTGGAGTCATTGCATTTCTGCTCTCTCCTATCTGGGTGACCGCAATTGGCTTAGCAATTCTAGTATAACATCTCAAAGGTTTCTTTTGTTCCAGCACACTGGTTTCTTTGTTGTTTATCCTTACTGTGGTTTGTTGCTTCTCTGTCCCTACCCTTCTCAGATTGTCTCCTGTTTGCACACAGGTTTCCTTCTGCACCTGCACCTGCTCGCTGACACATCTGTGTTCTGCAGGCAAAGGGAAAGAGGCTGGCACGGGAAACTCTTGCCTTCTCTTTCTCTCCAAGAGTGCTCGCATTTTCATGACAGTTTGGGCTATGAACTAATTTCCTGGTGTTTGGCAGCACACCAGGATTGTTGAGGCGCCCATCACACCCCCACACACAAGGAGGTTTTTTAAAGAGTTGTGATTAAATCTCTCACAGCTACCTCCCATTCACCTCTCATCTTTGCCTGGCTCCCCTGCTGCCTCTTTGCAGGGGGGGGGGGTTTATATGGGAAAGAATTCTTTTCCAGGTTAGATTTTCCAATGCAGCCGTTCAGCTGTGCTTGTTATCCTTTTTTAAAAAGGGGTTTCTTATTTTGGAACTGAGAAAGAAGGGAGAATTCCGTGAAAAAAAAAAAAAACCAAACGGTGAGGTTTAAAACACACACTCTCCCAAATGTTCATTTAAATTTAGAAATATTCACACAATATCATCCAATCACTCTTCCATCTTAGATATTAGAGCCTAATCATCAATTAGTCTTCCTTTTTGCTTTGTCTGAGCTTATCTTTGAAGGCTGGTTCTATGGGAGCGGTTGTCAAGGCAACCTGGACCACCAGGCTGGTCACCTGAGTTCATCCTGCTGGTCTCCAACTTCGGGAGCTAGACTGTATGCTGGGGGCTCTGTTCCGCCGCTTAGTGTACCTGGATTAAAATGAATAATCATTTGGTAATTTGGGGAAATTTTTTACATCTTGTGATGAGGCATTGAAAGAAATGATATTGTCGTTTTGTTCCTCAGCTGGCTTTTAACTGATGTGCCCCCCTAACGGTTCACTAATACCATGTACAATGTCACCCCCAAAGGCTTGGATATGTGGATTTAACATGATGTCCTAATAAACGTCTGAGTCAAGAAAACTACCCAGAGTTTCAACTCTGCAAAGATGAAAATTGTGGTCTAAATATTACTCACAGTCTACATTTCTCTACTGATATCAATGTTAACACTCAAGGAATAAGAGACTCCTCACCCACTCCGTATAGATTTTTAAATGTTTCCTTCAGCACAGCTTTTAGATTTTATTTTTTCTTAAGCCATTGTCATCTAACATAAGGGTTTTTAAGCAGATAATTTCCCATTTGTTTTGTTTAGGGAAAATCCATAATACTCTATGATTTGGCTCTATTCTGAATTTAGCTATTCCCTAAAGTCATCTTTTAAATGAAATGAGGAACTTGGAAAAATAGTTTTGTTTCCAATACAGTAGCAATTAGTGGATCAACTTTCCTTGCTCAGCAGCTCTGTACTAATACTTGCACTAACAAAATTATTCGGGAGCATACAGAGATGCATGTGATTCAGTCCTTGCCTCAAAAGCTTTGCTGTGGTCTACGCGGTGCCTGGCTGGCTCAGTTGGGAGAGCAGTTCAAGCCCCATGTTGCATGTCGAGCTTACTTAAAAAAAAGCTTATGGCCTACTGGAGGAGACAAAAATCTGTATCTTTTCATTCCAAAAGTATTTAGTAAGTATTTATTATGTACCAGGAATGATGCTAAGTCTTAGAGAGAATATTAAAAAAACACAATATTCATGATCCCTGCTCTCATGACATTTACACGCTAGGGAAGAAGTCATTATAATACAAATTAAAAGAAGCGGAAATACCAGAAAGACTTCAGGGAGAATCTGATGTGGCAGGTTTCAGGAATGAGTAGGAGTGTGCTAGATTTGCAAGGAAAGTCAGTGTGCTCTAGCCGGAGAGCCTAGGGGGTGAAAAGAACGGAGGCCTGAAATGGCTGTTGCTAGATCATAGCACCGCAGCAGAGGCGGGTGGGAGGTCAGCTACAGAGCTCTTCCTGCAGCCAGAGGGTGGGAGGTCTCAGATGCAGCAATAAAGGTTTGTGTTCTTCTCGCAGCCAATGAAAGCCGCTGAAAGATTTTGATCAGAGGAGCACCATAAGTCACTGAGAGCCGCGTGAAGGATGAACTGGAGATGCAGGTGTGGAGGTGGGTAGACCAATGAGCGTGCTGGCGGTCCAGGCAAGCCTGACCCAAGGACAGGACACTCTGGACTCTGTGGAGATGTTTATCAGGTAGAACTGTGGAGATCTGACCGATTGCCCGCAGGTACAAGGAGAGGTGGTGCAGACTGCAGGTCCCAAGCAGGAGAGGAGAACAGATTAAGGAGGCAGGGAGATGAGGAGCACGAGCTGGCTTTGGGGGAGGGAGGGAGAGCTGCCCACCAGCCACCAGCTGAGCCTAGAGCGCAGGATTCTGGAACACTCATGTCCCACTGCCCATCTTCATCCTTATGTCTCGGTCCCGGGCCTTGGTGTCACAGTCCTTGTTCTCACTTTCCCGGGCCCACTGCCGTGATCTGCTGACAGGTCTTGTCCAGGCCGCGACTCCAGTCTCTCCTCCGTGAAGCTGTCTCTTCGTGCTGCCCCCAGCGTGACACAACTCAGATGCGAATCTGTTAGGTGCTCATTAATTCCTTACACGACACTTGATATTGTTTCCTGATTAATTCCCTTCAGTGGCCCATATCTAGCTGTCATGGGATAAAGGTCAAGCTTTCAGCACAGCCCAGGAGCCCTCTGTTAGTGGCCTTGCCTACGTCATGAAGCATCCCTAGCTCACACATTTTGTTCACACACCAGCCACGTCAACCCCCTTGCAGCTCCCTGACCCCACTGTGCTGTTTTGTGCTCCCGCTGTTACTTCTTACTTCTAGGGTTGAAGAAGTAGGAGCAAATGGGCTAATTAGCAAGGACAGGACCTGTAGGAAAGAGAAAGCAAGCAGTCAGGGACCCAGGAAGAAAGGCCTGGAGAGAGCCTCTGCTGGCATTTTAGGAGAGGTGTATGGATTATAGGGATGGGGATAAATGTGTGGGTGGTTGAAAGGGCAGGAAGTCGAACACAGAGGGAACGCTGCTGGCTCTGGGCCATTTCTGCCAGACAGAAGATCCCTCTGATGAGCAATTTTGGCTCAAGGACTTTCCCATGGCCTGACCCAGATTTCCTCGGAATGATGTTGCAGTGGGAGGCTCTTCCTTCTCAACCCTTCCCGCTCTCCTTTCACAGATGTCAGATCTGTGTCCTGGTTTGAAGCTTCTCCCCAATTACTCTTGCTCCCTCCCTCTTAATCTTCACAGGCATTTCTCTCAGTAAACTTCTCATCTACCTAATTCCATCTTGGTGTTTGGCTCTTTGAGGACCCAAAAGAAAATAAAAAAATAACCACATTTGGAGGTGAGGGATACTTTTGGAGAACCACTGAACTTCATTTGTCACATAAAAAGATCCAATAACTGATACAATAGGAATGAATCTTAGCATTTTGGAAGTTTTTCGAAGAACATTTTGAAGAATATTACAGTCATACTTCCCCTTCTACCATTTCTTTCCCTCTCCGAAGAATGCTGCATGAAATTTTCTGAATCCCAAAGGAAGGATACGGTCTGATCATAAGTGTGTTTTTTGACAAGAGGCCAAAATTCTTGAAATTAGAACAACCCTAGAAAATGTAGGGTCAAGTTTCAGGTTCTCTATGACATGTGCTTTTTATAACAAAATTGGTTTTGTTTTTAGGGTTTTGTGGCACTCATCATGTCTGAGGAGAATTAGCAAAAGTGTGGAGTGTTGCAAGTATCGGAATTACTCACCGAACTATCTCCCCAAAGTGTGTTAGACATCCCATGGCCCAAGCTAGGTGATTCAGAGTCATCCTGCTGCCTGCGGAGAACCCCTTCATCTGCTCTTCTTTAGAGCACAGATTGGCCCAGAAAGGCCAAGTAGCCCAGTTCCCCATTAGTAAAAAGCTTAGGTTCCATGGTTTATGAATAGACGTAGGGCCTTTCTGATGCTATTTTTGCCTCACTGCTTGAGTGACTTTGGACATTTTCTTCTAAATGATGAGGATTAAATGCACTTTCCTAAGGTTCTGAGGAGAAAAGCCAGAATCCTGCACTTCTTATTACGCTTCCTGTTCCCCACCTTCTGGCAGCTTCTCCCCATCTCTCCAGATTCCCCTGTTATCTTAGGGTCCCATGCCCAGGCCTGGCTAAGTGGGGTTGGGAGCATGGACGTGGATGGTGAGGAAATGTCGATGGGGAAGCCGGGAGAGGACAGGGAAGGGAGGGGGGGGGGTCTCAGTTTCATTTCTCTTTGTCTACATTCAAGGGGAGAACAGCCTCCCGGAGGGGCTCTGGGGCTTCTCCTCGCCAAGTCAGTATGTGAACCCATGTGAAAATCCATTCAATGAGTATCAAGGGGTCTCATTTAGGGGCCTCGTAGGGAAGAGGTGCTGTGGTCAAATAGGGTCATTTGGGGAGGGTTTGGAAAAGGCCTATGTTCCTTGGATTGCCCAGGAAGCAGATGCTGGAGTTAGGGGTGTAACTGATTTGTGTGTGTGTGTGGGGGGGGGGTATGTCCGTGGAAGATAAGAGGAGGGAAGCAGGAATGAACAGGGAGCGCCTTCACTCTCTGATGCAGATGAGAGAAAGGACAGAAGCACAACTGGGCAGGGGATCCTCAGCCCAGGATTCAGAGCCGGTCCAAGGGGGGCTGGGAGCCATGACTGCCAGTCAGTGGAGCCTCTAATATGGCGCCCACCATGCTCCTGTCATGGGCGAGGGCTGCTCAGGAAGTGTGGCAAAACAACAAACAAACAAACATGTTCTGAAGCTTGAAGGCAGCCCATTAACCGTGGCTTTGTTTGGTAACAGCAAGTTCTTTCTTAAGAGAAGAGCTGAGAGGTGCCCTCCACGACTGGCCCCCGGGCTACTCACAAATCCCAGGGTGAGGGTCGAGCAACCACGAGCAATAGAGTCGAGTTGTTCAGGGCACCATTACCCTCCTTAGCTCCACGGACGAGGCAGGGTCATGACTGTCCGCTGAGGGAGCAGCCAGTGCGCAGCCGCCCTGCAGGGAGGGAATCTGGAAATCAGCACCTGGTCCACCCCCTCCTCCCTCCTCCCTCCTCCCTCCTCCCTCCTCCCTCCTGGTGCTCCCCATTCCCCCTGCCCGCCAGCTCGCTGGTACGATGCACGATGTCAGCCTTCTGAGCCGAGGCTGGGTGGACGGGCCAACTAAACGCGCTGAGCATCCTAGGGCAGCCACAGAGGAGAAACAATGTCTTTAAGGGAGAGAGAATCAAGCCTTGGAAAAGGCAGGATCAGGGGAAGGGGTTGCCTTGCTGGCTTCTCCCAGCCGTCTGCCCCCGAAGTCACGGGAACTTCCCCGAGCTCGCTCCCCACCCCCTCAGCCCCCCCTCAGCCGCTCCACTTGCGAAGCAAGCGCCTTAGAACAAGTGATACAGAGTAATTTATCGGAGAGTCGGAGGGGAGGAGAGAGAGGAAAGGGAGAGGGAGAGGGAAGAGGGAGAAAGGGGAAGGGGGGTGGAAGGAGAGGGAGGGAAAGGGAAATAGGAGGAAAAGGAGGAGAAGGATGAAGAGGAGAAGGAGGAGGGAGAGAGATTGAGAGAGGAGGGGAGGGGGGGAGGGGGAGGGAAGAGAGGAGAGACAGATTGAGAGAGAGAGATTGAGGGAGAGAGGAGGGGAGGGACCAGAATCTGAAACCAGGGACACTCCAGGACTACTTATAAACCTGTCTATGCCGTCCAAATTCCCCAGTTCTGCCCACCTTTCCGAGGGCGTGGTGGTCTGCAGAGTGGCCCATGGCCGGGCCCCTAGGTCTTTCTTACCACTTCCTGCCAGCTAAGTGGTCTGCTCACTTTCCCGGCTGCCTGCCGGCATTTATCTTGTGATGTTATTTCAGAGACACTCACGGCCACAGGAAATATTACTTCTGCTTCCAAGGAGTGGACAATGCTGGGCAAATTACTTTTGGCAGCGAGCAGTTAAGATAATTTTTTAATGATACAAGGCCTCAGCCAATGGTGTGTTGGAGACAGGCCTGCTGGAGTGTACCGGCAGCTGACAGATGGTTTCTCTCCTAACTTAGTTTGACTGAGTGCGACATTTGATTTGAGCTTCTATTAAAGGGAAATAATGTATTTAATTGTTTGATGATGCTTGGCCTATTTTCAGGGAAAGAATGTAACTCCTTTTGTCTATAACACTAACCCCCCCCCCCCCGCCCATGTAATATGTCCAAATTCTTAGGTGCAGGCTTAGGATTTACTAAGTTACTTATTTGTCTACAATATTTAGAAAAGTAATTATGGGGAAAATGTCCAAATGATGTTTGGAGTCAGAGGCAATATCCCTTTATCTCCCTGCAATACTCCATCCTCTGCCTTCCCCATAGTGGGAGCTAAGTAAATTCCTGCTGATTGTCAAGAAGAAAGGCAAAGTGGTCTTTGGTGCTGTTTCCTGTCAGCAAGGTGATGTGATGTGATGCTTTGATGTGATGGTTTGAAGGCAACTGTCTCCATGGAATCACTTAGAGTGCGGAATGAAGAGAAAGACGTAGTTGGGAAGAGCCTTAACTCAATCACCCCTTTAAAGATTCTCTCTCCAAAGGGCCATATGCACCCCAGTGTTCATAGCAGCATTGTCCACAATAGCTAAATCGTGGAAGGAGGCGAGATGCCCTTCAACAGATGCCTGGATTAAGAAGTTGTGGTCCATATATACAATGGAATATTACTCAGCCATCAGAAAGAACGATTTCTCAACATTTGCTGCAACATGGACGGCACTGGAGGAGATTATGCTAAGTGAAATAAGTCAAGCAGAGAAAGACAATTATCATATGATTTCTCTCATCTATGGAACATAAGAACTAGGATGATCAGTAGGGGAAGAAAGGGATAAAGAAAGGGGGGCAATCAGAAGGGGGAATGAAACATGAGAGACTATGGACTCTGAGAAACAAACTGAGGGCCTCAGAGGGGAGGGGGGTGGGGGAATGGGATAGGCCGATGATGGGTAGTAAGGAGGGCACGTATTGCAGGGCGCACTGGGTGTTATATGCAAGTAATGAATCATCAAACTTTACATCAGAAACCGGGGATGTACTGTATGGTGACTAAAGTAATATAATAAAAAAACATTAAAAAATAAAATAAATAAATAAATAAATGTTTGGTAAAATTCAAAAAAAATAAAGATTCTTTCTCCATATACAGTCAGGTTCTAAGGTGTTGGGGGTCAGGACTTCAATGGATGGATTTGAGGGGACACAATTCAGCCCCTAATACCATCTTTGCCTGTTTCACTTCTTAGCATGATCTTGTTCTTGTGGCTTAGGGGCGACCCCTCAGAAGGAACATGCAGCTTTCTCAGAGTGGCTCTGTGATTGGACAGTCCTCACAAATTTAGGGGTACCTTGTACCCGCCACCACATGTGCTTCTTAGAAGTTAGGGAAGACATTTTTTAAAAAAGATTTATTTATTTGTTTATTTATTTATTTGAGAGGGAGAGAGAAAGAGAGAACAAGTGAGTGTGGGGGGAGGGGCAGAGGGAGAGGAAGACTCCCAAGCGGACTCCCCACTGAGTGTGGAGCCCTGTGCCAGGACCCTGAGATCAGGACCTGAGCAAGAATCAGGGGTTGGATGCTTAAATGACTGAGCCACCCAGGCACCCCAAATTTGGGGGAAGACTTTTAAAAGTTGGGGCATGTTTTCTTTTCCTTTTTTAGGATTTTATTTATTTATTTATTTATTTATTTATTTATTTGAGAGAGAGAGCAGGAAAGGGTAGAGGGGGAGGGAGAGGGAGAGACTCTCAAGCAGACAGCACGAAGCTTGATCCCATGACCCTGAGATCATGACCTGAGCTGAAATCAAGAGTCAGACGCTTAACCAACTGAGTCGCCCAGGCACCCCTAAAGACAGAGGCATGATTTCAAAGCCTGTTTATGAAAGGAGACCTGTGCCAAATACTTTTTTTTAATAAAGATTTTATTTATTTATTTGACAGAGAGAGAGACAGCCAGCAACAGAGGGAACACAAGCAGGAGGAGTGGGAGAGGAAGAAGCAGGCTTCCAGCAGAGGACCCTGCTGTGGGGCTCGAACCCAGGACTCCGGGATCACGCCCTGAGCCAAAGGCAGATACTTAAGGACTGAGTCACCCAGGCGCCCCTGTACCAAACACTTTTGTAAAATTTAGAATTGTCTTCTAATTTTTTTACTTTTGTAAGTTTGGATTTCTGAATCAACTGTTGCTAAAATTAGGGCTTACCTGTATTCATAAGCAATGACAGCTCAGCAAACATTTTCGAGGTCTTGCTTCCATGGAAAGCTCTCTGCTGGGAGTTCACGGTACAACTGTGCCCAAGACAGGCATGGAGTGTCACATTTAACAGGACAAACAAAGGAATGGGTTACAAAGATGAGACACGGCAATGCTAAATAGGGTTTCTTTCTGGAATGCACTGCGTTGTAGCCAACCATCCATCCACCCATCCATCCATCTTTCCATTTATTCATTCAGTAATACTTACGGAGCACCTCTCATCTCTCAGGCCCTGTGGGTTGGGACAACACTTGGCGATTAAGACCAGCATGGCTTGCATGACTCTTAAATGTGAGCTGTGAATTCATTGTGCATGGTTTTTAGAGGCAGTTATAATAGATTTATAAAATTGAGCCAAGTATAGCCCAAACTAGGTGTAGTTTGGGAAAATACCTTTCTGATGAAGATTTTTTTGTCTTTTTTTTGGTCTTTCTTTTTTTCTAAAGGTGGTGTGTTGAGCAAAATTTCAGTGACTCGAGGTGTTCTTTGCAAACTGGTTTGCTGAGGTTCTATGGTATTGCCTGCAGTCTTCCAAGTCCGATGTGCTTTTGTTTGATTTCTTTTTTGATGCACTACAATCAATGGCCTAGAAATCATAATAAAGGATCTTCTTCTCAATTAAAATAACCCATAAGTGCTATATATATGAGCCAGGAGCATTCATCTATTTAGAGCGGGAAAACCAAGTGAAATGGGGATAGGAAAAAAATAGATAAATATGCATACTTTCAAAAGAGTAATTATATTTTTACACTTCTTCAAGCTGTCCCATTTTCTCTTTTTCTCTTCTGTGGCAGTGCTGAATTTAAAGCAAATGGAAAAACAACAGACTGAATGTTACAATAAAATACATTATATCAATCAGATGAACAAGACAAGCTTGTTGGGAAGGTTTAAATGATCTCTCTGTGCACACTCAGCCTACTGCTAACAAGGGAGTGTGGAAATTTGGCAGCCAAATTATGATGGCATGTGATGGTTAGTGACCTTATTTTGAAGCATGTTATCGTTTCCAAGGTTGATAATGCTGGAATTTCCTGGACACAGCAATACTCGATTTAAGGACATCTCTCAAATGGAAACTTAAAAACAAAACAATACAAAGCAAAAAACCAAACCAAAACAAAAAAACCCTTGTGGTTGTTGAGAAATATTTAGCCATTGCAATGGCATTCCAGGAATATCAACTACCCGCCGTGTCATCGGCCACCCTAACACTCAGGATTCTGCTTTCCCACCTATAAATATTTACTTTGCTTCAACAGAGGCAATTTTTTAAGTTATACTGTGGCCTGCAGTCTCTTCCTTTTTTTTTTTTTTTTTTCCTTTCTTGCTTTTATAGGGATACAACATTGGGATGGCTTGCAGCCACATGTTTTGCTTGGGTAGAGCAGAATCTAGCTTTTTCTAAGCTTGCTTGCTATTGTCTTGGATCGAAGAAGGGACCTAAGCAATCATTTGTTCCAGGTGTGACATATTGTAGATGAAGAGGAGGAAGTTTTGCACATTTTTCCTTAGGCTGTTTGTCTACCAACAAAGTAACAATCTAACCATCCCTGGGTTGTGTAGATGTAGGCCAAGGAGCTAAATAATGTACACAAAACCACATCAAATGGCCTGTCCAGAGAGCCGCCCTTGCCGCCACTAGGTACAAGATGGAGACTTTGTACCTAGTCCCGTTCTTAGTGCTCAAATGCCCAACCTGACGCGGAAGAAGCTGCCTGGGGGCACATGGCATCCGCCATGATGGCGTATGCGCTGGTGGTGGGGCCTTGTGTCCTCATCACTGGAGGAATAATTTAGGATGTTATTGTTGAACCTCCACGTGTTGGCTTTAATGAATATGGACATTAGAGACCAGCAGCTTTCTTGGCCCACAGAGTAGCTGGACAATATATTAGGGAAGGATCCGCATCCGGCTTCCTATTTACAATGGGAGGTTTAGGTTTCAGAATCCTGGACCAATCAAATGTACCAAACATTCCAAAACTCAATAGATTTCTTCTTCTATTCATTGGATTTGTCTGTGTCCTGTGGAGTTTTTCATGGCTAGAGTATTCATGAGAATGGAACTGCCGGGCAGTCTGATGGGTTCAAATGCTTTTTCAGAAGAAATCAGTGGATATTGGATTTGGTCCTGTTAATGGAGTTTTAAAGGCTGCCCCAAGCCTGTGATGTGAAATACGGAAAAGCATAAAAGCAGCAGAAAAGAAGCATCTAGAGAAAACATAGGGGCATGTTGATGCTTGAACCAGAATGTCTTCCTGATATCAAAGAGACAAGCTTATCACTATTTTTTCCTGCTGGCCTAAGCTGATGTACCAACGATGTTAAGTGGCATTTTCGTCTTAGTTTTTCATGTCTTAGAGAATATGTACTCAATTTCTACAACTATAATATTAAAAAAGTGATTATTTTTTACAGCTCCCTTAACATTTCTTGGAGATGACATTTCTGACTTTGAAATATTAATGTAAAATCAGGAAGTGAGATCTTGTAAGCTGAGAACTCTGGACAGATGATCAGCTTTACTGATGGTGCTTTGCCTTTAAAGAGAATGTGTGACAGTACATTATCTCAGATAGATATGCAAGACTGTTTCCTGCACAAGATGTATGAAAGAAGCAGAAATAAATAGCTTTTTTAATTAAAAAAAAATAGCCTGCCCGTTTCAGTGTCTTGAAACTGATCCAGGCCCCTTCAAATAGACTATAAAGGTGATTGGAAAGAGTCCAATGTATCATTGCTTAAAAATTTCCCACATAGGTCTTCACTTTTAAAATAGTGATCTGAGGGGCGCCTGGGTGGCTTAGTCGGTTAAGCATCTGCCTTCGGCTCAGGTCATGATCTCAGGGTCCTGGGAATGAGCCCCACATTGTAGGGCTCCCTGCTCAGTGGGGAGTCTGCTTGTCCCTCTCCCTCTGCCCTTCCCCCTGCTCATGCTCTCTCTTTCTCTCGCTCAAATAAATAAATAAAATCTTAAAAATAAAATATAAAATAAAATAAAATAGTGATCTGAAACCATAAAGGGCAAAAGATGCACTTTGAGATCGTTTTTCACCTTGGTCGGCTGTGGTGTAACCATGTACGTGTTCTTCCTAATGAGCTGATTTGCGTGCGTTGCAAACAGCTCAGTCCAGCAGGACCTGTAGAGAACAGTGCAAATACAGGCACATCTAAATTCAGAGAACGGACTTGCTGCATTCCCCGGGCAGCAACTGCGGGACCAGGAGAGAAGTCAAGTGGGTCTTCCGGATCCCTCCACCTCCGGTGTGAGAAGCCTGTGCGCTGGCCCTGGACAGGCATCATCTACACTGGTAAGTCGCTCTTCCTTTGAGACGCTGCATATCCCAGTTAGCCAGTTCATCCTCACTCAAAGATCGATCGCAGTGATCACAACGGGTATGAGATAGGGGGTCCCCAGCCCCCACCCCCAAACATGACCTTGTCATACAGCCTGGGAAAAGGAGTCCCCTCTACAATCGGCCCTGCTGCTCTATGGTCTGTACACTGTGAGCACCGGCATTTAAGAAATCTGCTAAGAAACAGACCACCTGCCCCGCTCCAGCGGGACCCAGCTACGTTGTCCGTCGACGGCACAGAGTTTGGCGGCTCTACCCAAGCAGCTGGGGCTCCTATCAGAAAAGCGATTTTGGAGATTTCTCTCAGTGATATGAAAGGTAGCCTTGCAGAGGACTGAAAATGGGAAGGATGGGGACATGGATTTCGTAAATTCTGAGTTGCAGGGATTTGAACCGGTGGTCAAAGGCCAACTCATCTTTTTTCCTTAGTAACTGTAGATTTAGGAGCTGTAAGGAAGGGTACTTTCTCAGGGTAGACGTTCCCCCGCCATAGCCAGCTGGGGCTGCTGTCTGCGGGTCTCTTCCTCTAGAATTCCTGGGAAGTCGAGGCAGCCTGGGGCTGGTTGCTCTTCCAGGTGCCCAGGCAATGGTGTCCTAAGGGGACAAAAGCAAGGGAGAAGGCTGTCACAGAGCCACAGCAGCTGCTGGAACAGGGGCTTGCTGCCTGGCTGGCCTGCGGAGGGGGTGGGGGTGGGCAGAGGCAACACTTTCCTTCCTCTTGCTTCTGACCTGCAAATTTAGAAGCCAGGAACATTCCAGGGTGGGGGGGAGGGGATGGTTTTGAACTCTGCCACCCTTGGGGAGAACAGGAGAGGAGTTTCCCGGTCATTTATAGCACTTCCTTGACGTCGAGGAAAGGGAAGGAAAGGATTGTGATGAATACTGTAAACTAAAAATGGGGGGGGGGGGAAGGATTATAAAGGTTAGGATACTTCTTTCCTTCCTTGTTTTTCACCTGAGCGGCGGCTGAGAACTCAGCCGGCTTCGTGTCTTGTGTAATTGAGGACAGGAGTGAAACGGATAAATGAACATCACAGATAATCCCCGAAGCTCATTCTCATCCATGAGCTTCAGCCTTGTCCCTCTCCCAGTCTTGTCTCCCGGCTTCTGAGGAGGAGACAAATGAACTGTGGGAGGCATGGGGACTCTGCCAGTGGGGCCAAGGTTCAGAGGAATGCTCAGGGGGCTGGACAAAGGCTCTGCCAGGGTGTGGGGCTTCTCCACACAGGGGGGAACGACTCCTACCGGGAGACCTGGGCAGGACAACCCAATCCAGTTGGGGTCCTTTACGGAAGGGCTCGCTGAGGCTTCAGGAAATAGAGCCATTGTAGGGGAGAAGGAACTTTCCCTTCAGCCTCTGAGGGTCAGGCTGGGCCTGAGAATTCCTCTGGCAGAAGACAGATTAGCTGGGGAGACGTATACAGAGTTTATTATTATATGCTCATGGGAGCCTTCACGGGAAAGTGAAGCCCCCAAAAGTGGTTGGGCCCAAGTACTTATATACCAGATTGGACGAAGAGTATTAATTGTGAAAAAGTACCATCAACATCGGGGAAGCTAAAGGGAGATAAGGGTTACTTGCAAACCCTTGTTAGCACTGATTCTCCTGCTGCCTTCTCCCTGTCTCTCGTGATAAGGATGTTTCTTTCCCCCGGTTCACAGAGGGTAGCTCTCGCATGGGAGTTTCATCTCCTGCTTTTATGAAGAAAAATGGAGGTCGGAGGGTCCTTCTTGGATCTGCGGTTTTCAAGTGCCTTTCTTTCTTTCTTCCTCCCTCCTCCCCCCTCCTTCCTTCCTTCCTTTCTTTCTTTCTTTTTTTCTTTTTCTTTCTTTCCTTTCTTTCAGTAACCTCTGTACCCAACATGGGGCTCAAACTCACAACCCTGAGATCAAGAGTCACGTGCTTTACCGACTGAGCCAGCCAGGTGCTCCTCAAGTGCCTTTAACTGGAAATAATCTTATGTCAAACTGGCATTTTGGGCATATTCTGCTACCCTTCACCATCCAGCTAGTTACTCACAAAACCGAAACTAGAAGTTGGTCCTCTTCACTTCCAGTCTGTGGTTATTTGACTACATCTCAGTCACTGTCTTGTGTCTGGGACTTGCTACTCACCCTCAACTAATGTCTCGTGGGGATCTACGATGTACCAGGCCTGTTCTCGAGGCCTCCAGATTTATCTGAGCACATAAGCGTTACTGTTCCTACTTTGTGGGTGAGGACGTGGAGGAGCAGGGAGGATCAGTAGGTTAATAAATGGCACTTTCACAGGTCAGCCTACAAATATGTGCTAGGTAACACAGCAAAGTTAGATCACGGGTTCGAGTTCGAAATCTTGCCATTTGTGACAACATGGATGGACCTAGAAGGTACTATGCTAAGTAAGTCAGACAGAGAAAGACAAATACCATATGATCTCTCTTACATGTACAATCTTAAAAAAACCCATGAACTCATACATACAGAGAACAGACTGGTGGGCTGTGGGCATGGGCAAAACGGTGAAGTCGGTCAAAGGATACAGACTTCCAGTTATAAAATAAATGTCGTGGGGATGTAATGTACAGCATCGTGAGTATACTTAGTAATACTGGTTAATAATACTGTATTTCATATTTGAAAGTCACTAAGAGAGTATACCTTAAAAGTTCTGATCATAAGAAAACAAATTTCTCATTGCATATGGTGACAGATGTTAACAAGACTTTTTATTGCGGTAATCATCTTACTGTATATACAGACTGAGCCAGCCAGGTGCCCCTTTTTTGCAATATATGCAAATATCAAATCATTATATTGTACACCTGAAACTAATATAATGTATGTCAATTATACCTCAACTTTAAAAAGGGAGGAGAATTCAACCTCAGGTCTTGAACTCAAGTTCAAGTCCAATGCTGTTTCTACTACTCCACTAGGCCAGAGCTTTTGCAGTACTTCCTTTCATTAAACTGTTTTCCATGGATTATGTTTATTTTTATTGTTTCATTATAGTTTGGGAATGAATGAAACAGATGCTTTTTTTTTTTTTTTACCAAGAACATTCCTTTCAGCCTCACTGTGTTGTCCCACTCAGACTCAATTATTTCCCCTCAATTTTGACCTCCCAGATCCCAGAAAGGATGGGCACGAACTTGAGAGGTGTTTCAAATCTGCAGTCGGCCATGTTCCTGTCCCTGTTTTTGCTGGTGACTATTAGGGCTCCATGGGACCTTAGCCAGAGTCTGGTTTTATCCTCTCTCTTTGCAGATGAGAAACCAGATCCAGAAAGACTGGTTTTCCCAAGGCCACACAACTAGCCAGGAGTGCACTTGGGTTGGCTCTGCTGTATCTGGCCAGCTCCCTAACACACATGGGAGATGCTCTGGGAGCCACTTCCCCTTGGCTCCCCTCACCTGGATGCAAGGTGGATGTGTCTGAAATAAGCCTTGTAGGACACGGGAGATTAAGGACAGGGCATCCCCTTACTTTAAACTGATCCTCTCAAAAAAATGTAGCAACCTCTCCAGGGCCACTTTGGATAGTCTTGGGAGATACGTCCCAGGGTTACTTTCTTCCCTTAGATGCTGCTGAGAATTGCGGGGAATGTTAACACGGAAGACTCTAGAGTGATCTAACCTCTTTCCAATCCTTCAACAAAATCAACCCAATTCTCATTCATGGGCACTGCTGCAGATAAATACATGGCTCTTGGATTCAGAAGAGTGAGGTTCTGGATTTATTTGGACTAGATGGGGAATATCCTCCTTTTGTGAGAAGGCTTCAAATAGTTTTTTCCAAATGTAGCCTTTCCTATTAATGGGAAAGCAATAAGATTGGTACATTTAAGGGTCAAAGAGTCATGGAAATATTCCCAATTGGAAATATTCCCAATCATTTTAGGTCATGTTGATACAAACTCAACTCGGAATACAGTTACACCCCACCAATACTCCATCAAGGTCTCAGCAACGCATGGCCACAGTATGAAGCAGCTGGTAGATGCCGCAGTCATACCCAGAGGGTCCAATGGCTGGAATCCCACTCAATGGCAGGCAGGCCAAGAAGTCTGTATCTGATGGCAGGGGCACAGGTGCTTCGAGACAAAGAAAGGGCAGAGAGGGAGGCAGCACAAGGGAGAAGTTGAAAGGCAGGACTGGAGGGGGAGCTGAGCCCATCTCCTGTGCCTCTGTCTCTCCTAGTGGGGCCCGCTGGGGCTCGGGGAAGGAAGGTGTCCTTCATGCTCTTTTGGGTGACAGATAGGAGTAGAGGTGCCCATTCGTCAGCTGAAAGCAGCACAGGTGACCATATTGGTGAGTGAGAAGTGGGGAATGACACCGCTGGGGGTTCTGCATTCCACATAAAACTAGCCAATTTTCCCTCTGGCCTAGGGCTGATGGGATACAGGAGGCCTGGTCTTGGGGGCATTGTTAGTCCAGCGAGTCAATCAAATGGAAATCATATGGTCGTCATGGAGCATCACGTGCCCTTGAGAGAACATCCTCCGAACAACATTTAAGTACCTGGTCAAGAACACCAACGAATTCATAATCATTTATTGTAAATCACTCATAGTTTATACATTATTAATGGCAAAATAACACTGTTAAACACCTGCCGGATGAAGAACTTCATTATGACGATTTCCTACTGGTATCACTTCTTTTTTCAAAAATTTTCAATTCCTACATCTTTCCTGAAAAGATCTGTCTTCGAAGTGCTCCAACATCTTTCTTTTGCTCTAACAGCTAACACAAAGGGCACGCTGTCCCATTAATTCAACATGCTCTTTACAAGGCAACTGTACACACGAAAATTTTTTTAATCCAGAAGCTACATAATGATCACTTTCTATTTTGCTGCAAAGTCAATGAAGGCTGCATGCAGGGGCAACATTAGCAGACACTGAGTTCTAGATAACTCGGTTATTAAGATCTGATGGCCTGGTGTGGAAAATTAATATGCTTATTTAGCAGGAGTCGCGAAAGTACATGCATCAGTGGCTGGGATCAATTAGAATATAAATTAGGTGTCTAAACATTTAAATGAGAGCTTAATTGGAGCTTAATTTTATGCTTGGCACATCTGAGTTACACACCTTTAAAATGACAATAGCGAAGACACAAAATCAAGCACCTCGATAGGCACTGATTTATAGGGTGGGCTGGGCGTCATCGGACCACAAACGAGCTGGGGAGCGGACAGATCTCTTCTGAAGCAAAGACAGTGGAGCATTAATAAGCTGTAAATAGGGCCAAAAAAAAAAAAGAGAGAGAGAGAGAGAGAGCCATTTCCTGTATTGTCATTTTTTTAAAGTGTTCAATTCTCTGTTTTAAACAACACAACATGCACACAGGCGTGCACACGCAGTAATTACAAAGCAGAAACATTCTTTAGTTACTTAGACCCTCTCTTTTGTCTTCTACCCTGTCTCTCTGCTCCTTCAGATAATGGGTTTAAAGACAGTGCTGGGTTAACCGGTAGAAAAAGAAGACCAATACTCTCCTGAATCACACCGAGAGAATATTAAGCTTCCTTCATCCTGTCAGGGTCAACATCACGTACAAGCATGTAACCATATGTGTTTCACGGACTGTAGCTACAGCGACTAAATCACGTGTTCACACTCTAATGTTAAATCATAGTTATGTTGACGTTAAAAATTTTTTTTCGTTGATAGCTGACGTTATTTTGAGACAAACAGAAAGTTCCCAAACCACACAGATTCTGTTCCCTCCCTACCCTCTACCCCCTCCCACATCCAATGAACAAGAGAACTATAGTAATGAGAACCATGAACTAAGGTGTCAATGGCAGACATGTTGGATGGTGGTTCCACGTTCAAGTGCTGCCATCTCCAGTCTTGGCTTTCCGGGCCTCGATCATCGGCTTGGTTGCCCGTTTGCGGTCAGTGGCCAGCCCCAGCCAACACATGAGGTCAATGAACCAAGTGGTTGGGTTGAAATTTAAGCCAAATTCACTTGCGGAGTAGTCAAAGGGAAAGGTGTGGTGGTAGTTGTGGAAGCCTTCACCTGGAAGACAAAGTGGGCATTGAAAGAACCCATCTCCACCTCTCTGCACAGATTTATTCCACCACCCCCCTCATTTATTGAGGGTCTACCATGTGCAAGACACTATGTCAGGCTCTGTGGGGAGCAGAAGACTTGGTGTCTGCCTTTAGGAAGAATTTACTTAGTCGACTAGAGTAACTAGGAACAGAAAAATAACAAGAAAGTTAATCAGCATAGAGTCACGAGATTAATCTCTCCATATGAATTGTAGATATGCTACCATGATTTCAGAGCTGTACTTTGTAAATGAAATGCTAAATGGCTGATAACAGGTCCTCATCTTGGTGTTTGTTCATAAAAGGAAAATAGCCTCTGTGGGCTGGGGAATTAAAGGAAGGCTCTTCGGGAGAGCCGGGAAGACTCAAACGGGCATCGCTGAGATGGGTAAGCAAATGGGGGAGGGGAGCTTTACATGTTCCAAATCAGCCTGCATATTATTCCATCCCTCCCGGTAAATAGCTTTTCCTCCCTTACTTTTTTTTTTTTTTTTAATTAAAGTGTTTGAGGAGGGATCTCAGGGCTTCTTTCATTTGACTTTTTAAAATTGCTTTATTGAGATATAATTCACCATATAATTCATCCATTTGAAGTGCAATTTAATGGCTTTTAGTATTCTCACAGAGTTATGCATCCATCACCACAGTGAATTTTATAACTTTTTTTTAAAAAAGATTTTATTTATTTATTCGACAGAGATAGAGACAGCCAGCGAGAGAGGGAACACAAGCAGGGGGAGTGGGAGAGGAAGAAGCAGGCTCATAGAGGAGGAGCCTGATGTGGGGCTCGATCCCATAACGCCGGGATCACGCCCTGAGCCGAAGGCAGACGCTTAACCGCTGTGCCACCCAGGCGCCCCAACATTTTCATTACCTAAAAGAAAGCGCCACACTCCCGAGCTGCCATCCCCCAGCCGTTCCCCCATGCCTCCAGCCCTGCTCTCCTTCTCTGTCATGGTTCATTTTACATGTCGACCTGCCTGGCCAGAGCTTGCCAGATGAAACATTGCTACGAGGCGTGTCTGTGCGCGTGTCTCCAGCGGAGATGAGCATTTGAACCAGTGACTCAGTAAAGCAGATTACCCTCCCCGGTGGGGGTGGGCATCACTCAGTCTGTGAAGAGCCTGAACAGAACAAACGGTGGAGGGAGAGGAATTCGCCCCTTTTTTTCTGACTCATTGACTGAACTGGAACATCTCTCTCGTCTTCTCCGGCCCTCAGACTGGGATTTACATCATCTGTTCCCCTGGTTCCCAGGCCTCCGGACTCTGATTTAATTATACCGCTGGCTTTCCTGGGTCTCCAGCTTGCAGAGAGCAGATTGTGGGATTTCTCAGCTCCCATAATCCTGTGAGCCAGCTCCTCATAATAAATCTCCCCGCTTCCCTGACCCTTCCCCTTCCCCCTCTCTCTATATCTACACACATGTGTATATACGGATATCTACATATATACACACACAGAAATAGGATTATCTATTTATAGCCTACAAATATATACATATGTATATTTTTTTATTTCTATAGATATCCTACTGTTTAGGATATATATCCCCCATATATATGGGGATTTATTATGAGGAACATATAATATGTATATATTACAGTATATACAACAACCGTATGGTGTATGTATGTAATAGTGTTACATACGTATAGGTAGATATATGTGTATATATATGCGTAGTGTGTATGTGTGTGTATACATATATACGTGTGTGTATATATATGTATGTGTATATATATACTGATTCCGTTTCCTAGAGAACCTAATGCACTCTCTATAGACTTGTCTATTCTGAACATTTCATATAAATGAAATCATACAATATGTGACTTTGTGACTGGCATCTTTCACTTAACATAATGTTTTCAAGGTTGTAGCAGGTATCAGTACTTCATTTATTTTTATTGCCAAATACTATTTCATTGTATGGACGTACCCTTTGTATTTATCCATTCATCAACTGATGGACATTTGGATGATTTCCACTTTTTGGCTATTATGAATGATATTGCTATGAATGGTCATATACAAGTTTTTGTGTGGACATATGTTTTTATTTCTCTTCTGTATAAATCTGGGAGTGGAGTTGCTGGATCATATGGTAACTCTTTTTAACCATTTGAGGAATTGCCAGATTCCTCCTTTACTTCTTTTTTTTTTTTAAGATTTATTTATTTATTTGGGAAAGAGAGAGAGAGCACGGGCAGGGAGGGAGAGAGAACCCTGGATGTACTCCCCATCTACCACACGGTCAGATGTAACAGGAGCCTTCCCAGGACCTTAATGAAGAAAACTAACTAGGAGCCCACTGTTGACCTGGGCGGACTGAAAACTGATACCCTGCTCTTCAGGGCCTGTGCCATGGCCACAGTCCTTGGGTTTTCTGGCCCACTGTTCCTACGTAAGATGTAAGTCCATCTTGTCCCCCCTTTATCTTCTGAAGAGCTGCAGTGGGGGAGCCACATCCAGTGTTGACTCTGAGAGCAGACAGGAGAGGGCACATGGGTCGCTCAGTCTGTTAAGCGCCACTCTTGATTTGGGGTCAGCTCATGATCTCAGGGTCATGGGATCGAGCCCTGCATCGGGCTCGGTGCTCAGCACGGAGTCTGCTGGAGATTCTCTCTCTCCCTCTCCCTCTGCTCCTCCCCCAGCTCACTCTCTTTCTCTTCCTCTCTCTCTCTCAAAATAAATAGAAAAAAAAAAGGTGAAGGGTGTGGAGGAGGAAGTAGTAGAAGCATCAGAAACTCTTTTCAAGACACTTTTCTCTCTGCTTAGCCAGTGTTCCCATAGCTGAATTTGGTGTTTATTCCACCTTGGATTGCTCTTGTCCACACAAGATCCCTGGGGTCTTAATAAGCGCATGACCTAACAATGTGGTGGCCGAAACTCCTTGCTAGGGGTGCAGAGGCCGTGCTACTTAACTGTAGGACCTTCCTTTGCTGGTGTGATCTCCATGCTCAAGGCTCAGCTTACCAAGAAGCCCCGGTTGCCTCCATAAGCCTATGGCTAAGGTTTATTATTACTTACTGCGTGCCAGCCACAGTGACGGCTTTAATGGGTATTAACACCTATAATCCCCACATCTCTGAGCTAGGTGCTATAATTATCCCCATTTTAAAATCAAGGATGTCAATGTAGAGAAGGGACAAGCAACTTGCTTAAGATCACAAAGCTAGGAATAAAAACAACATTACTGAGGCTTCTTTCATGCTAAGCACTGCTGCAAAGACTATAAATTAGCTCACCTAACCCTCCCATGACCCCAGGAGCAGTAAATGCTACTATCATCTTCGCTTGACAGAGGAAGACACAAGGTGTGGAGGAACCAGATAACCTGCCCGGAGAGTAAGTGGAGGAACCAAAATTCAACCAGACTCGTCAGAATCCAGAGGCCTTGCTCTTAACCATCTTGTGGCACCGTGAGATGCCACACTCTTGTTTCTTCCCATCTCTCTGTTTGAAGGCCTTTTTTCTTATGGTCAGTCAAATGATTGGACAGCAGAGGCTAGAATGGTCAAGGCAGTTTGAAAGAAAAGTCAGCTGCTATGCCTCCTTTAGGAACATTTCCATAGTAAAAATAAATAGCTACCAATTATTGATCACTTACTGTATGACAGACATTGTCCTAAGCCACGTACATATGGTAGCTTACTCAATCTCCATGACATCTCTATGAAGTAGGCATCACGATTCCCATTTCACAGATGAGAAAACTCTAAATCGGAGAGATTAGGTGACTTGTCCAAGAGCCAGGATTCTAACACCAAAGCCCAAGTTCATCCCACCTGACTCCCTTCCACTCCCTTTCGTTACAGATTCCAGGAAACCATTGGAAAGCCAAGAAAATCCGAGCTGCTGTACTTCCCGTTGGCTCTCCCCACTACTCACCGATGGCACCCAGAGTGACGAGTGGGTTCTGCCGAGGGCTGATGTGCTTGTCGTAGGGCCGGTTTCCGTACATGTGGGCAGCACTGTTGACCAGCCAGGTGATGTTGAGGGAGATGGTATAGCGGAGGATGGAAGCCAAGAAGTAGGAATTCCAGAGACTCTCCCCCCAGACGCACCAGGGCACCAGCGTGGGGATCGTGAAGCACATGAGCAGCACGGTGACCTTATAGTACCTGGAAGGCAGGACAGCAGCTAGCGTGGGCCCCTGTTGACAGTGCAGGGACAGGCTGAGCAAGCTACAGGAAAAGGCGGGAAACGTGCCAGTCGGCTCCTTCAATTCTTTCTGTAGAGGGAACACCCTGTTGCGTGTCACTCTGAGCAGGGGTCACAAACCCGTGTACCTACAAGGGCTAGGCAGGGAATCCAAAGTGGATTTAGGTTGGGTAGAATGTTCTGGGAGGTGGTAGGGCCTGTAGCATACTTCCAAAAAATTTCAATAGCAAACAATCCATGTAGTGCTGGTGAGACCCATGTATCTCGGAGCTACATTTCTCCTACAGGTCACCAGTTTGACAGTTCATCCCTACTTCTTTCACCTGTCAATCAACTGGATAATCAGATTTCCTCCAATGATTTCAAGAAACATGCATTTCTTGAATAATTTCCAGACACACAATTCCTTGCTAGCTTAGCTTGGTACAAAGGTAAACAATCCAATCCCCTCTCAAAAATGTTCTCTGTTCATTGGAGATTCCATTCCAAGCCAGCATAAACAAATAAACAATAAGGCTAGTCACAAGCATGGCCACATAAAAAGTCATCTTTACAAAGAAACCATCAGTAGTTTGACTGTATCCCAGTGACTTGAAAATGGGTGCTGATGGGTTCACCTGTTGCCCAATAAAAAACAAATTTTATGGGAACTGACACTTATGTGCAGCTAGCAATCTGCAAAACACACTTACATACATGATTTGCACATGGAATCATGTAAGTGGAAAGAGGGTGCTTGGGAGGCCAGATGAGTGGGCTGTAGCTAGAGGGGCAAACACAACAGACAATGAAGGGACTGGTGCTCTTACATTGGGCTCCCTGGAGTCACATGCAGAAGGCTTTTAGAGACGCTTTAAAAAAAAAAAAGATTTTATTTATTTATTTGAGAGAGAGAGCATGGGTGGGGGCAGAGGGATAAACAGACTCCCTGCTGAGTGGGGAGCCCAGTGCGGGGCTCCATCCCAGGATCTCGAGATCATGACCTGAGCCGAAGGAGACGCTTAACTGGCTGAGCCACCCCGGAACCCCAAGACTGCTCTTGAGAGATACTTGTAAGGAAGGGAGGAAGGCAGGTTGGCCCGAGGCAGAAGCTCACCTACAATGGGTTTTGGCTGATCCAAAGGGAACCTGTGGGGCTGGATGTCCCTTTAAAGTTGTCCCAAACTGATAGGTGTCCCCGCATCATCGAGCCTTTGGCCTCGAGGTGCACCCTGGGAGGGGTGAACCCTGGGACAGAGCAGTTCCATGTGGGCAAGAACAGCAGCTGCAGGCCGGGAGCATCAGCTGAGGAGGGGATCTGGGAGAAGCACGCAGGTACTGGCCAAGGTGCTGGGAATTGGTGGCGAATGTGTGAAGGGGGGGGGTGTTCTGAAGGGAAAATGGAAGAGGTGCCCAGAGCCGTGGGTCTGCTGCTGCTCCTTGTGTGCCCCTAGGAGGTGGAAAGGAGGCAGCTGTACATTGCCAACAGAAGGCGTTTTGCAACTTAAGAAGTTTCTTCCCTTCCTCCACTCTCTGGGTCACAGTCCAGTACCTTTGACAAGAGCCTGTCCTGGGACACCTGAGTGGCTCAGTTGGTCAAGCGTCTGCCTTCGGCTTAGGTTATGATCTTGGGGTCCTGGAATTGAGCCCCCGTTCGGGCTCCTGACTCCCCCTCTCCCACTCATGGTCTCTCCCTCCCTCTCTCTCTCAAAATAAGGAAATAAATAAAATCTTAAAAAAAAAGAAAAGAGCCTCTCCTGGTCCTGATCTGAACCATTGTCTTGGCCCCTCATTTTGCTCCTGGAAAGAAGAAGGAGAAAGAAAACACACACGTTGAGGGGTTCCTCTACGATGGGCACCAGGCTAAGCATCTCACAGGTCTTCTCTCACTTACTCCTCCCAGCAGCCTTGGGATAGACAGTGAGGACCCCAGGGCTTAGGGAGGTGCCATGGTTCCCTCAGGAAGAGGCCAGGCCTTCGCTCTGGCTCTCGGCTCTGTCCCAAACCTCCGGAATCCGCAGCTCACAGGACGCCGCTTCCACTCACACCCTGCCCCTGCCTATTTCATCCAAACTTCTTAGGGAAGCCACCTGCCAGCCTGGGCTCTGGCTCTAATGGCTCTGCTGTGGAGGGAGAGCCCCAGCAAGGGAGCTTCCCAAATGCGAGGAGAAAAAAGGCTGGGCTTCACCCCCCAACATCACCCCTGTCTGGCCAAATGTCCTCTTCCTCAAAGAAAGACACTCTTTAGAAATCATTGCAATAAAGCATTAGCATATTTAATTATAGGGCTATTCTCTGATTGCTCTTCCTGTATTCTGCTAGGATTCCTCGTTGTGTGTTCATTGGAATGAATGGAAGAGGAAGAGATTTTTAGGGGCCACAGAGGGTCTGTGTGGGGCTGCCAGTGGCATGGGCCGTGATGCTGATTTCTGTGTCCAAAATTCTCCCCAGCCATCAAACGGACTCGACATATCCTCCCGTTTGCTGAGGACCCTTCCTCTTCTGCCTATTCGCTTCCAGCAGCTTAACAACAGTCACTGGCCTTTTTGCTTCGGAGCAAGTGTGGAGATGGCTCCCTGGCTTCCTTGCTTAATGACACTCAAATCTGAACCCCTAGCCAAAGGCCCACCAGCAAGTCCATGAGGCCTCCAGCTCCTAGTCCTTCCTCATCTGAGGGATTTCCTTTCTTTAGCTGCGGTAGGGAGGAGGTGCAGAGGGGCCACTGACCTCGCTCTGTGTTGTCGCTAAATGGTTTTTTTATGTTGTAAAGCGTCATAGAACAGTAAACTACCCAACTCCGCCACTTCCTAGCTGTGTTATCTTGAGTGAATGGTTTAATCGCACTGAGTCCCAGGTTTCTCTTCTGTAAAATGTGGTATTAACAAATTTATTGGGTCCCTACTATGTATATGCCAGTAGTATCATGTTACTAGAGATACAAAGCGAACAAATCAGACAAAAATCCCTGCTCTTGGGGAACAGGGGTATTCTGGTAGGAAGATTTGATAAATATAAATATCATGTATATACTACACAAAAATTTATATATATGTATATTCTAGTAGGAAGAAAGCTAATAAACAATATAGAGAGCATGTTAGTGGTAAATAGTAAGATGATTATAATAAAGCAGAAAAAGAGAATATGAAGTCAAGGGCAGGTGCTGAAATTTAAAATACGGTGTCTAAGGAAGGACTTAGTGATATTATAGCTTTTGAGTAAAGACATGAAAGAAGTGAGAAGTTAGTCGTGTGGCTAAATGGGGCAGAAGTTACCAGGCAGAGCAAACCACAAGCACAAAGACCCCACAGCAGGAGTGTTCCCGGCATATCCAGGGACGAGCAGGGCAGTTGAGGCTGAAGCAGGTGAACAAAGGGAGAATGTAGGAGATGAGAGAAAAATGATGGGTCGAGTCACAGAACATCTGGTGGGTCATCATAAGGGTTTCAACTTTACTCTGAGTGAGATGGAGCCTTGGGCATGTTTGCCTCAAAGGAGTGGGGTGATCTGACTTACATCTTAGCAGGGTCGCCCTGAGTGTTGTGTGGAGAATGGACTGTGGGGGAAGGGGTAGAAGCAGGGGGAGCAATTAGGACACTGCTACAAAATCTGGGCACGAGAGGACGTTGGCTTGGACCAGGACGGGGGTGGTGGGTGTGAGAAAGGGTCAAGTTCTGAATAGATTTTGGAAAATAGAGTGACAGGACTTGTTACCACACCAGCTTGTGGAGAGAAAGGAGTCAAGGATGACACTAAGGATAGAGACGTCATTCGCTGACATGAAGAAGGCTGGAGGGGGAGCTGTTTCGAGCAGCACATGAGGAACTCAAACTTAGACATGTCAGGGGGGAAATGCCCACTACACATTCAAGGGGCAATGTCAAGGCCTTGACGTACAGGTCTAGAAATTAGAGGTGCTCTAGAGAGAAGTTTGATGGGAACAGAAATTTGGAACTCATCAACATATTACTGTACGACACTCACATACGTACATTTTTTCATCTGAGTTCCATAATAGTCCTATGAGGTACTTACTATAACCTCACTTTGTGGGACCTTTCTGGAGTTCCAGAGAGGTCATGGGACTTCCTCAAGGCCATATTGGTTGTACAAAGCATAGGCAGGCTTAAAATACAGTGCATATAACCTGCTACTTCCTTGGCTTACCAAGAACAGGGCACAGGGGGTAGGCGAACTTACCCAGAAGTAAACCAGGCTGGGGCGTGTGACCTAGCCATTGCTCTAAGAGTTGCACATATCCGAATAAAAATATTCTCACCTCAAGGTCGGAATGCTACACTCCAGCTGGACTGAACTTCCCATTCCTCAGGCATCACCTTCTGTCTCCTGTGTCTATGTCCTTGGCCTGGCTTACTTGACGTTTCCAAATATCAGTCTACATATCACCTCCTCCGGGGGGATTGCCTCTGTCCAGCAGGGCAGGCCCTGTCCAGTGTTCCTGCTGCACGTTGTACTGCTCAGCTCTCATACTTGTTGGCTTAGTGGGTGGCCTCAACCCTGACTGCACATTCGAATCAACTAGGTGAACAGTTAAAAATGACTGATGTGGGGAACCCACTGAAGACTGGCTCAATCGAATCGGAACTTCTGTTCTGGGCGCTGATATTTTTAAAGCCTCTCCATGGCAGACATTGAAGGTAGCCTCCCTATAATCCTCCCCCATCCTCTCTTTCTTGCTGGGATGCTCTGAGTTTGTTCAGATATCCAGCTGTTCTCTCTGCAAACACATCTTTCAGGGAATGTGGACTCTATCCATGATGTGAGTCCTGTTTGGTTTGAAGCAATCAACGGTGATCTCATTCACTTTCCCAATAATTAATTAAGGAATTGGTCAATAGTGGTCAATAAGATATGAAGGGAAAATGGGTATAATTTTTAAAAAGGGAAAGAACAAATTTTGGTAAAGATGTAGAGAAATTGGAACCTTCATGCATTGCTGCTGGGAATGTCAAATGGTGCTGCTGTTACCAAAAACAGTTTCTTAAAAGGTTAAACATCAAATTATCATATGACCCGGCAATTCAACTCCTAGGCATATGTTCAGAAGAATGGAAAGCAGGGACTTGAACATATATTTGTATGCCAATGTTAATAGAAGCGTTATCCACAGTAGCCCTTGGGTGGAAACAGCCCAAGTGCCCATTAACAGATGAATGGATAAACAATATTGTGTGTGCATGTGTATATATATACATATATATAATATGTATATGTGTCTATATGTGTGTGTGTGTATATAATGGAATATTATTCTACCATAAGAAGGAGCACAATTTTTATATATGCTATAACATGCATGGATGGACCTTGGAAACATGCTTAGTGAAATAAAGCAGACGCAGAGGGCAAATATTGTTTATAATTCCACTTACATGAGGTACCTAGAATAGGCAAATTCATGAAGACAGAAGGTAGGACAGTTGTTCCTAGGAGCTGGAGGGAAACCCCTGTTTAATAGGTATAGAGCTTTTGTTGGGAATGATGAAAAAGGTTTAGGTATAGATATTGGTGATAGTTATACAACATTGTGATGTACTTAAAGCCGCAGAATTGCACACTTACGGTTAAAGTGATAAATACTCTGTGGTGTATATTTTGCCACAATAAAAAAGAGTGAGATAAGGGAATGTTTTCTCGACCACAGAAAGTCCACACGGGCAGAGGTGGCTTCTCTTTTTTCACAGTGACCCCAGGACCTGCTACGGCCATCTGTGACCGTGAAGGAAGAAGACTGAGAAACAAAACGGACTCCTTAGGTTGACAGAGCAGAAAGATGAAAGTGTCCTTGAATGAGCTACAGAGCGAACCAACCCCAGAGCGGCTTTATCACTGGCATCTTACTCTGGGATGAGCCAGTTGCGTCAGGACCTTCTGGGGAGGAGCTGAGCGCTATCTAGTACACTGTGCTGGATGCTGACGTGCCATCCGGACCCCCTCTCAGGGGACAGTCACTGGCGGTGCTGCTTCCGCTGGAGGGAGCTGCCCTGTGCTAGGTCATTCCCTCTCTTAACAGCCCCATCCAGGGACTAACCTTACGTAAGGGAAGTAGTCCATTGCCCAGGCCTGGTCCCACTGCCTCATCCCTCAATGACTCTGAAGAGTCACCCCAACTTCAGAACCCACCGTATGATGGGGCTGAGGCCTTTGATGGGACCGATGAGGACCCAGCTTCTTCCCTCGCCCACTCCTGTTTCCATCACTTCTTCCGTAGGCGTTGACCCTAAGGACCCTCTCTGGTCCACTTCTTACAACATAGTATCAGCCTTAGAGCCAGCTTCCAGGGTAACCTGTCCTGTGACATGGATATATTGCTGGGCCGAAAGGGTCCAGCGGAAAGCCACTCTCCAGAGCCTAGCACAGGGGCTCGCACAGAGCAGGCACTCCTACTTATTTGTGGAACAATTAAGTGAATGATTCTTTGGTTAATAAATGACAAGCTCTGGGCTTCTCAGGAAAATAAAAACACTACAGTGACTCAGTAGGGCACAGAGCATGAGAGATAAAATGCCAACGTTTCCAAAAAACACAAACCACACAATAAATGTGCCGCCTGCTTTTAGGTTCCTCATGAGATGCTTATCTCTTGGATTGGTGCCAACACAGGATTGTGAATGTGAAACCAACAACTTGATTAAAGACATTTGTGTGCATCAGGCCCCAAACTCCAGCTTCCAACAAATTTCATTGTGAGGCTTCATAGCTCTGGTTCAGAAGAATAATTTCTGAGCATGATCTTCTAGGTCATTCTCTGAGCTGCCAAATATGGCAAAACGTTGGCAATATTTAACAGCCACTCTAACAGGTTTGGTCTTGGTTTGGAATGTGAGTGCCTCCCTCTCTGTCTTCCTGTGGATACTCAGACCCTGAGATAGGAGAAGACTCCTAGAATCATCAAGGGAGAAAAAGAAAAGGGTTGGTATGAATCCAAGAATGACCCAAGGAACAGTAGTTCTCCTCCACAGATTTGAAACCAGAGACCCACAGTTTGATCTGAAACCCGAGAGCCAAAGCACTCAAGCTCTGGAACAGCCTTCTATTGCTCTAAAGTGACAGCTTACAAGAAAAGACCTGCCCCAGATATTGGAAATCTTCCCATTCCCACCACCAGTTCCACAGTGGGAAGATGTTTTTCAGCATTTAGCTCAAGAGAAGAGGTCCATTTACACAATCAAATGCCATCACACACCATGATGCCCCAATCCAAGCAAGTTTCAGTGATAGAAAATGATCAAAGAGATGGGCCCTCATCTTGCAACTTTGTCAACGTTTCGAAGACTAACTTTATTCCAGTAAACTGGATCACAATAAAGAGAACTAAAACATTAAAAAGAGACTCGAGACTTGGGGGCACCTGGGTGGCTCAGTTGGTTGGGCGTCTGACTCTTGGTTTCGACTCAGGTCATGATCTCATGGGTCGTGGGATGGAGCCCACATAGGGCTCCATGCTGGGTGGGGAGTCTGCTTGAGGATGCTTTCCCTCTGCCCCTCCCTCCACTCTCATGCACATGGGAGCACTCTCTCTGTCTCAAAATAAATAATACATTAAAAAAAAAATAGACTCGAGACCAGAAATTTGCTCTATGGAGAAGAAAGGATTCAGGATTTCTTCCTTTTTTCTCTCCCTACCTCCCAAATCTAAGTGTGCTAAGCATCTTCAAACTCTTTTTTTCTTCAGATGAACAAGAAATTGCTGTTCTCTGCCTACAAGCATTTCCTATTGCTTGACTAACCCTAAGCACAGCAGTCCAGAGCCAGTGGTGTGTGAGCTCTCCAGAGGGAGAACTATGAAAGCGTGAAGGACGGGGAAATAATCTGCCCACTGCTGACTTCGGAGGGGGCTAACCTGAGGATGTGAAAAGAAGTAAACACCACTGTGGGTGAGAGAGAAATTGCAGCCCCACAAATGGATCCTAATGATGAGCGATGAGCTGTCACTGGCATCTTGATTAAACACGTTTGGTTTTGTGATTTCACTTAACGCCTAGCCAGAAATTCATTTTCCCTACAACTTTTGCATCTTGTAGAGAACCAGGCAAAATCAACTGGATGCTTACTAAACATTCATTTAGAGGACAGATAATATGGTCTGGCAGTTTGTAAATGGAATGGAAGGAACTCTCTCTCCCAGCTCCTATGTCCCCTCTGGCATCGCCCAGGAGGTGAAAGATGTGATTCCTCTGGATGCAGATCTGACGATGGAGGCCCCCTGATGGGGAAGCTCTTCGGAATGCTTCAGAAAATCTTCCAGACTCTTCGAATTGTTTGAAAATGGGCTCTGCTGCTGTGCTCTCGATTTTGCCTCTCTGGTGTTGCAGTGGCTTTAAGTGAGAGAGCTCATGATTACCGCATTTGAAGTGTACCCTAAAAGTCTTGATCATTGCAGATTTGGCTTTGACCCTCAATTAGTCTTGACATCACTTCCCCTGTGCTACTTCATGATAAGCATTCCCGTAGAAGAAAATCTTTTAATTGGACTAACTAGTTGCATAATCGTCATCTTCTTATGCCTCTCCTCCCCAAAGGAGGAAGCAGAGATGGGGAACGACCACTCCACGAAAACATCTTTGGAAATTTGCGAGGCAGTGGGGGAAAGACATATTTTTATCTTCTGTCTGCCTTCAGCTGTATTTGCTTTGAGGTCTGCATGTGGAGGTTAGCTGCATTCATCCCCTTGAATTTAATGTGTCTTCATACAAACAGCTTGCATCCATTCACCGAGCAGCAGTTTAAAAGATAAACACAATCATTTCAGAATTTCAACACAAAGAATTATTTGTACCTCACCAACAATGAAGTGCTTAAGGAGAAGACCCAGGCGTGCTGATTGCTAAGACTGAGTAAGGAGGGTTAAAAGGCTTTTTTGCCTTTTTCAAAGCTTTGTACTTAGATGGCAAGTTTTTTGTGGGCAGGATTTGCCTTGATCCAAGTCCCATCACCCGCAGGTCCTTGAACACAAAGCACTCGTTAACACAGGAGGTGCCCAGTACGCAGCTCGACTGTTGACCTGTGCCACAAGGAGCGAGGGCCACGATCCATCTGTCTTTGGCAAAAGCAATGGAATCAGTTCACTCTCCTAGTGGTTGGATCCTGAGAGCTTCTCTAGTTGCCTCAACACAAGTTTGAGTTGATTAGACCGCTGTTCTCTTCTCTCTCTGGGGCTCTTTGTCTCTGCCTTTGTCTTTCTCTGTCCTTCCTCCCTCCCACTCACCTCGCTCCCTTCCTGATTAGTTATCATCAATTGCTCTTGATAAGAAATAGGAACACAGACTAATTCCTGATGGTATATAGAATAGGATGACTAATATGAAGAATTAAAACCACTTACAAAACAATTTTTTAAACAAAGTTGCTGCATTTCCAGTTTCTCTCACCCTTAAAACTACATTCCATTTTCATCCTTGCTACCTGAGATTAAGTGAGCATTGCACGAAAACACATGACCACTTTTTAAAATCTGGGACCTATGAAATTGTATGCCAACTCTTTTGTGTATTTCCATTTTTTGGGGTTCAAAGTCCACAGCTTTCGTCAAATTCTCAAAGAGATTTTCGATTCCCAAGGCCCCAAACATTTGATGTTGTTGAGGAACTTTGATTTTCTTTGTTTGCTTTAGGATTTGGCCTAGGATTTAGGTAAGAAAATGTAATCAATTTAAGGAAGGGTCAATTTAAAGAATTTAAAGGGCTGCCTGGGTGGCTAAGTTTCTGTGGCTCAGGTCATGATCTCAGGGTCCTGGGATCAGCTCCGTGTCGGACCTGCGTCACCCCATGATGGGCCCCCACGTGGGCTGAGAGTCTGCTTGTCCTTCTCCTCCCTCACCTGTCCCCCCGCTTGTGCCTGTGCCCTCTCTCTCTCTCTCTCTCAAATAAATAAATATCTTTAAAAAAATAAAATAAAATAAAGAATTTAAAGAATAGTACTTTTAAAAATGGGATTGCCCTATCTTTTTTGGCAGTAAAATGTTAAGAGGGATTACAGTGATACTAGATATAAGTAAGTGTGTGTGTGTGTGTGTGTGTGTGTGTGTGTGTGCACTCCCCTGATCATTCTAGCTTATGTATATGTGGACCTTTTGCAGAAAGGACAGTCACCAGCTGACAGAGTTCAACTCTCCACCCCACCCAAGGGAGCAAGTTTAATACCAAACTCCAATCAATGATAAGCTGGTCACAGGCAGCCAGTGTCTGTGCAGGAAAGGAACCAACGGAGTCGCTTCAGCCCCCTTCATGCCCAATATCATCAGCTGCAGCTGAATTGATGAGGTAGGCCAACCATTTTGTTGAGAATGAATAGGCTGATAAAAACACGGCTTCTTCATATCATACATGAAAGCCATGACCCTTGAGCACAACACAAGCTTTCTAGCACATTTCCTAAACTCAAGCTGCACCATCCTTCCAAACTTCCTCAGGCCTTCAAAACTTGGCTCAAATTGATTTCTGCTAGAAAGCCTATCCTGATAAACCCCCTTTCAACTATGGTTATTGCATTATTCAACATCCCATCAGTACAACTGTGCTATAAAAGAAGACTCAAGAAGACAATCATTTTAGATAGCTGAGTTGTCTGACTAGCTGACAGTATAATGTTCAATTACACCAACTTAAAAAAAATTGTATGTGGAAATCATTACCCATTTTTCTGCCTTCTTAATCAGTTTATGGAACAAAACTTGACCTTCCTTGATGGTGATGTCTTATCCTGGGTTCCCCAGAAGGCTGGGCTTAAGACAAAGGCTTATATGCTACTATTTTATAAAAGGAGTTCCGTCCAAGGGAAACAGAATGTGGGAGGCAGGGAGGGTGGGGGAGCTGACAGGAGTGTGTGTCACTGAGCCGGCCGCTGCTTGGTATGTCAGCCTGCTGGGACCGTCTTCCAAAAGACCGTATGGATGACTGAGCCTCAGAACAGTCCCTCTGGGAGGAGGATGTGGGAAGAACGTGTCTATCAGAAACCCGCTCCCATTGCTGCCCCCCCCCACACAAACTTCTGGATTATGAACGTGGCTGGAAACCACATTTCAGGCATGCTTAGTTAGCATTTGACAAACTCTAGTGAGTTCATAAACCAGAGGTCCATTACAGGCTTCAACTATTTTTATCTCTAATCACCCCCAAAGAGTTTGTAATTAAGATGAGAGAAGTGAATTTTCACTGGTAAAGTCAGTGGTTGAAATACGTGCATTGGCTAGAAATACCCTAGGTACTTCTCAGCAGCCTCTATTCCTCAGAGCGAAAGCTTTGCTCCGCCCTGCGCCCAACCACTGACAGAATCATGTTGCTGGATTCTGACAAGAAGGTGATACTACTGCTCGGTGCCTTCCCTGCGAGGAGCTCACTGACAGGTCCCAAAGGGCAGGAGGCGACATTTCATCAAGCTTCCAGAGCTTCCTGTGGCTGTTTTTGTCCCTAACTGATAACTGCAGCAGAATCTGGTCTGAGGCAGGATTCTGCTGCAGGGAGAGCCATTTCCTTCCTCCTCCTCTCACACCCGGGGTGGCCAAGGTCAGTGCCCACAGACACGGCCGGAAGTGGTCTGTTGCACGATCTACGTTTCTGTAGTCCTCTCGCCATACCTTTAAGGGTCAGAGGCACCACGAGTCCTGGATAAGATCACGGCTGGTGTGAGGAGACACTGCACGAGTGGGCAGTGTGCTCACGGAGCTTCCTTGCCTCGCGCTGGGAGGCTGCTGAGCCCTACTGTGAATGGAGCTACGCCACGGCTGGTGGGCGTGTCCAGGAGCCGCTCACTTCAGCACCTGAGGGTGTGACAGCCTCATACACAAATTAGCACCCCAAAAGCTGGTTCTCTGCTGTGGGTTGTCCAGCACTCCCCATAAACTGGATAGTAAACACACTCCTCAGTCTGAAAGATATCTTTGGGGGTCCTAGGTGTTCCGTTAGTCTCAGGAAATAGAAAGATGAATGGGACATAGTCACAGTCCTCAAGGAACTTATGGTCTAATGAGAGAGAGATACAAGTGGATCATTTTAATACAACGTGATAAGCAGCAACGTGAGATATGCCCACGAGTCTATGGACCTGATGAGAAGGGGCGCTTCACTCACTCTAGGACAACGAATCTCCAACTCTGGTCTCGGGACGTTTTTATGTATTTTAAATATTATTGAGAGCTCCAAAGAACTTTTGTTTATGTGGGGTACATTTATCAATGTTTACTTTAGGGGAAATTAAAACTGAGAAATGTTTCATCAATTTGTTAAATGTTCAATGTTAATGATATAAAATTACATATAATATAAAACAGTATCTATAATATACAAATGCATTTGTTAATATTATAAAAGATGTGGAATTGATTGATTCATTAAAATAATAATAAACCTATTACATGTTAACATAAATAACATTTTTTTGGGGAAAAATAACTATATTTTCCAAAACAAAAAAAAGTTTTAGTGTGAAGATGGTGTCATTTACCATAATTGCACATCTCTAATGTCTGGCTTAATAGAAGCAGCTGGATTGACACATCTGCTTCTGCAGTGATTCTGTTGCAATATATTGTTTTGGTGGAAGTCTATGAAGACTGTGCCTCATGCAGATGTGCAGTTAGAAAAGGGAGGACCTCACAGACCTCCTGAAAGGGGCTTAGGGCACCCCCACCCAGAGAGTCCTTGAACTGATGATCTCAGCTTCCTGGATGTGAGTCTTGAAGAATGAGGAAGAGCTGTCTAGGTGAACAAGAAAATTCTAGATCAGGGCTTCTTCAACTGTGCATCCGAATCACTTGGGGTCTGGGGTGGGGCTTGAATCTTGCATTTCTGATAAGCTTCCAGGTGATACTGACCGGCTGGTCCCAGAACCACACTTTGAGTAGCAAGGACCTAGGCCAGAGAAGAGGAGCAGCAAAGGCGGTGTCACAGGGCGGCCTGAAGTGTGAGGGGAATGGCATGGCTTCTGGAGAGTGAAGTACAAGGCGGGAAGTACCAGGACAGAAGGTAAGCAAGCCAGGGAGATAACAGGCAGCCGTCACTTTTTGCAAGGGGAAGTCATGAAAAGGTTTTAAGCAGGAGGCGACTCTGGCCCACACGTAAGTAAGCATCATTTCTTATTCTGAATAACTCAGAACTGCAATAAATACGAAACATACACGCAAAGGAAGTGGGCAATAGGATGAAGTGGAGGAAGAAGAAAGATAATATTCCCGATACAACATAGCTTACTAGAAAAAGCGTGTGTCTTGTTTGGACTTGGACAGAGCTTGCTTAAACTCCTGCTTTGCCATTTACAAAATGTTACTGAGTCAGCTTCTCGAAGGCTGAGATTCCATCACGTGTAAAGATCAGAGAGATCCGAGTTGCACGCACAGAGAATGGTCTGCTACCTTGTGAGTACTCACTGTACTGAAATCCATACGATAAAGGATGTTATAGAGATAATAAAAAATAACAACTAGAAGCGATTATTGTTATTCTAAGACTAGATACAGGCTTGAAACAAGACACCCAAGCTTATTAGAATTTTGTATTTTCAAGAGCAAAAAGATTCTGAGTGAGAACATGAGGGGAATCACCTAAACGTAAATGGTTTGCCTATTTGCACGCCGGGTAGCATGAGCTCAGGCTATGCACAGCGATGGAGGGGGCAGGCCGGCAACTGCGGGAGAAGGACCTCAGGTCCCATGATTGTCATCCTTTCTGGCAAGACAACCGGGACCCAAATTTTCAATACGAAATTTGAATGGCTTAAGTTGTAGTCTCCCCGCTCCCCTTTCTCTCGACCTGGTAGTACTTGGTTCAGATAATAATGAGCACGAGCACAAAGAGCACAGAGAAAAAGAGTCATGTTTGCATTTTAAACAGAGCCATCCCAGTTTCAAAAATCTGTGTGTGAGCACCCGCATGAGAAGGACTTCCTTCATTTCTATTCCTCTTTTTCTCTGGAAGCCTTTGGCCTTGAAGATCCAGAAATCCCCTCGTCACCACCTGTGATTCTGAGACTCTCCATAGCTCATTCTTGCCCTGAAGCATCAGTTATTAAGTTCCAGGTGGTGCATTGCTTTCTCAATCCCCTGAAACAGATATCGGCTCTCCGATTGTAAATGAACGTTTTCATTATCCTAAACATCAGGTTCTTAGTTGGACAGAATTTGAAAGGCTGTTCATTTATCTTGAAATACATGTAGATATATGGGGTTTGTCTAAATCTCTTGATAGTTAGGACATCTGAGTAATTGTTTTTCTTTATTTTAAAATGATAGACAAGATAAGAGTAGGTTTATAAGAGAACGCCAAGTGTCAGAAGAGATAGCACACTTCAGCTGAGTCAATGAGCGTGTTTTGACAAATCACATTATCTCAGCACTAAGAGGCTTTGTATCTGTGTGACAGAATTGTTTTGTTTTATATGAAAATAGGCAGTGTGAGGAGAGATAAAAGTGACTTGGACAGGGAGACAGTTCAAAGCTGATTTCTGACAAGGATTTCCTCAGCCAGTGCACTGACCGTAATTTCTTTGATTTTTCTTTAACCAGGAATTCATCCTTTTTAATCTTCGTAATTTCAGTATTTTAGACTAAGAATTTGACTCTTAGAACATCCTTTGCATCAAGGTATGCTCCCCAGGAAGGGAACATTCACCTATGCTCCTGTTTGTTCATTCATTCATTTATTTTTTAATTTTCTGAACCCGTGGAAGCATTTCTTTGAGAAAATCAAGGAGGGAGGAAGGTGAGTCTTTAATCTCTAAGGCTGATTAAGTCAGCTGTCTTGCTGGGGCTTCTCCGTTGGAGCCCTCTGCCTCTGGGCAACCACTTCCATGACATCCTTTCCAGGTGTGGTGTCCCGTGGTGCCTGTGAAAATTCTGGGCACCTTGACAGTTTCTGCTGTTCACCTGGGGTATCTAGGGAGGGGAGATGAGGTGTCTGCGTATCTACTCCCTGTCCCTCTCACTGGGATAAAAACTCGGCGATGCCTGTCAACAATAACCACAAAAATTGCAGAATGTCAAGGAATAAACTGAACACAAAACATCTGAGATCTGTATTTAGAAAACTAGGAGCACTGACTGAAGGATGTAAAAGAAGTTGTAACAAAGGGATAGACTCTATCCTGGGGGAGAATGAGAGTGTCAGAGAAGGCCGTGAACCATCACTTCATGTGGACCTCAAGGACCTCCTTCTACCCTTCTCTCTTTTACTGTGCTTTCCCTCAACTGCTTTCAGGTACGGACTTGGAGGCCTCTGGCTATTTTGTAAGTATGTGTTTTTCTTACCTGTTTTTTTTTTTTCTTTTTAGAGAGAGAGCACGAGCAAGGGTGGAAGAGGGCGAGAGGCAGAGGAAGAGGGAGAGTGGGAGGGAGAGAATCTTTTTTTTTTTTTTTAAGATTTTATTTATTTGAGAGAGGGAAAGCGTGTGCAAGCGGGGTGGAGAGGCAGAGGGAGAAGCAGACTCTCCACTGAGCAGGGAGCCCTACGCAGGGCTCAATCCCAAGACCCTGGGATCATGACCTGAGCCGAAGGCAGATGCTTAACCCACTGAGCCACCCAGGTGCCCCGAGAGAGAGAGAGAGAGAATCTTAAGCAGACTCTGTGCTAAGCGTGGAGCCTGACTCAGGGCTCAGTCTCACGACCTTGAGATCATGACCTGAATCGAAATCAAGAGTCAGACGCTTAACTGACTGGGACACTCAGGCACCCCTCTTTTCTTTCTTTTTTTTTTTTTTTTTAAAGATTTTTTAAAATTTATTTACTTGACAGAGAGAGAGAGACAGCCAGCGAGAGAGGGAACACAAGCAGGGGGAGTGGGAGAGGAAGAAGCAGGCTCCTAGCGGAGGAGCCTGATGCGGGGCTCAATCCCAGGACTCTGGGATCACGCCCAGAGCAGAAGGCAGACGCTTAACGACTGAGCCACCTGGGCGCCCTGGCACCCCTCTTTTCTTTCCAATTAAATGATATGATTAATAAAAGCCAGGACTATCCCTTTCCGTCCTTTATATCTTCCTATCGCTTAATACAGAAATGCCTCTGCTTACAACTTTTCCATTTAAGGAAGTTCGCAGTACAAACAAAGCAGGGTGGAAAAGGGCATCAACTCTGCCCGCCACCAGCACGGTATTAGCAGCCACAAGCAATCATTGTGCCGCATTGTTCCTTAGTCAGGGGGATGTCAGCTGGATTTGTGCTCAGTTCTGAACTCTCTTATGAACATCAGTAACATCATCAGTCTGAAAAGTGTAAAGGCAGTATGTATATTTAAAATGCTGCAAAAAAGACACACGATTATGATGGAAACAAAAGTAGAAATAATTTTTCAAAACTCGAAGTGGTGAGCGAGTGCCTACTGTTGCAGGCTTCTCCTGGCAAGCTGAAAGAATCCTCAAGGCCAAAGACCAAATCACGATCAAAAAGGAAGGAAGGGGGATTGGTGAAATGAAAAAGGCAACTTTGGGGGGTTATGGCTGCATGTTAGCAGCAATGAACGGTATCCCTTGGCCTAAACTCTGTTAATCCTGCTGAAGTCCAGGAGTTATGGGTGCACTTAAGCCTAAGCCTGGTGAAGAGGTAGGTAAGGGTGGCTCCCCAGGGTCAAAGTTGCTGGGGTCAGGGCCCATCCAAATCAGCAAATCTCATCTGGTGGCCAATGAGTGTGCTGTAGCCACAGGAGGTCCACACTTGGGGGGAAAGTTTGAATAGAATGTAAGGAAGAGAAGAGTACTCCTGGTTTAAAGCTCTGAAGGGCCCACTTTATGTAGATGCATCTGGAAACTGGTAACTTAAACTTCTCTTAGTCACTTTGAACTTAGGAAAAAAATGGACACATGAGCAGGGTTTTAGAACTCAGGTCTTCATAAATGAGATAGCTTCCATATAGAGCTTTACGTGTGGTTAATTACACAAATATTTATTGCACATCTCCTCTGTGATGGACACTTTTACACACATGAACTAATTTATTCACTCAATAATTCTGTAAGATAGATATCACCACTATCACCATTTTATGGCTATGGAAATGAAATCTGGAGAATGCCAAAGTAGTCTCTTTGGATTCCAAGATGCTGTTTCACCTCTCCATACATAGCTGCCTCTTTGTATCAGCCAAATGAATAAATGAATAAATAACCCGATGCTAATATGGATTATAATTCTACCTACGCTTCACACAGTTAAAAAAAAAAAAGGCTTGATTTTTGGAGCGCCTGGGTAGCACAGTCGTTAATCGTCTGCCTTTGGCTCAGGGCATGATCCGGGTGTTTCGGGATCAAGTCCCACATCGGGCTTCTCCGCTGGGAGCCTGCTTCTTCCTCTCCCACTACCCTGCTGTGTTTCCTCTCTCGCTGGCTGTCTCTCTGTCACAGAAATAAATAAAATCTTAAAAAAAAAAAGGCTTGATTTTTGAATGCACAACTATTACTTTATATAATGTCACCAATACATATGTAGTGTGTGTGTGTGTGTGTGTGTGTGTGTGTGTGTGTGTGTGTGTATAATGCCACCAGTGTTACTTGATATAATACCACCAAGTCCACTGCTGTGGTTCTCTCTTCTGACCTTTAAAATATGTCCAGGGGCACAGAAGGGGCATGCAGCAAGCGGTTTCAGTGAGTACATAACAAAGTCAAACAGGACTCCCAGGAAGGGTTACTCTTCAATATGTATCTTCGATGCAATTTACAAAACATCTTGTAACACAGCCTCCTTGTTGAGGGCCCTTCCTTGTCTCTGGAAATCCTTTGTACTGATACAGAGTAGAGAAAACGGCTGAGAATCCGAAACACGGTTGTTTGGCAAGGGTGTAATTTCTCCAGGGCTCCCGTGCAAATTGTGGCTCTAACAAAACCTCATCTCTCTCAACCTAATTATTCCGTGACACATTCAGGATGATATAACATGGTGAAATGAAGACTGAGGAATTAGAATAAATTGTATCCAAGGAAAATCTCCCTCAGAGCTCTGACATGACAACCTGCACATGAATAATCTAAATACTCATTTTGGGTAATAGAACAGCCATCAACAAATTTGTTACTTAAGACAATATTTTCACTTCAGCTGTCAACTGACAAGGGGTCCCCATAATATATTGCCATTTGCATTTTGCATCAGTAACAAAGAAAATGTACTTGAATTTCACAAATATGTATGAATCATACTTTCAATTTTAAAAAGGGACTCAGCCTCATCAAAAATTTTCACAAAAAAGCTGTCACAAGGATTTTAACGTCGTAAATCATTTCATGGCAAGAACTACAAGTTGGACAGTAGGTAATGGATTTGTTTCCAGTTAACCAATTTATTCCATACTTTAAATATATGCATTTGTGCCTTCAGATGCCTGTCGTTTAAACAACTCCTCCCATATTACTCTCTTTCCAGCTTAGCAGTAGCTGGATTCTTTAGAAAGAGCCTTCCGTGAAGCAAACCAGCACTAAAATGACTATTACTACTTATCGAGTAGTATATTCCAGCTCAGAGCACCAGGGAGACTAGGAACAAGAAATATGTAAATGCTCCATGTATTAATTTGCTTGTCTAGACACCAGATTCATTTGTGGCTGTTCTACCTTCCTATTCCATGAGAGGTAGGAAAGTGGGCTTTGGCATCTCACTTTGTTAGATCTTTTTCTTCAACAAAAATGGAGGAAGGAGATGAAGAGTTGGTATCTTTGTCCTTGGCTAGTGGGGGTTTTGGAGTTGTGAGGAAAATAACTGTATGTCCCTTTTAAAACGCAAATGGCAAAAAAAAAAAAACAAAAAAACAAAAAAAAACCCCATATGAACACATATTTAGCCTCGCTAATAAGCAAAGATCTACAAATTCATTATGCTATGAGTATCACAAGTTGAGAAATTTGCATATTATTTGACTCAGCTATTCTCATTTTAGCCAAAGGAAAATATCATAGCTATGATCAAAAATTTATGTATACAGTTATTCATCTTGGCATTGTTTTAATGATAAAAAAAAGGTGAAAATCCTTCATTATTCATCAGAAATAATGATCCATCCTCACAATGAAATATTAAGCAGGGACTAAAACTGGAAAGATTCCACAGGATTCCATTGGGCAAAAACTGCAGGTCCTATGAAATAGGATGTAGAGTTCTGCTTCCACTTGGGATGTAAAAAGTTACAAGAGAACATCGTTCCCATCAGGACAATGAGAAAAGATGGGCAATATACAAAATAATTACTTCTTTTGAGCCCGCCAGAGACATGAGGTCACAAGGCAACTAAGTGATTGAATTCCAAAGAGTGGTAGGCCATTCATGAACTGCTTCACTTGACAGACCATAAGGGAAAGATGTGGCCACAATATTAGTAGATGGGAAGAAATCAGCTAAAAAATTAATGAATCCTTAAAGGCCAAGTGTGGCTAGTACATCCGTTTGGAAGAGCTTAGAGCCTCAGACACAAGGGAGTTTGCACTCACCCTCCAGTTCTTTACTACAGACATGCACTGGGTGTTCACAAGAAAGTCAGAGGCAAAGGAGGAGATTGGAGAGAGCCCCCCTCCACCACATAGACATGCAGGTGGTGACCAGCTGCCACCAAAAGGCAAACACAAAGCCTTGACTTCTTCCCCAGAGACTTCTCTTGCAGAGCCAAAGTCTTAAGCCACTGGGGGAGGGCAGAAAACCTTCTGCCTCTAGGACCAGGCAAAAGTCCAATGCTTCTGTGAGAATAAGAGAAAAAAAACCTGCTCATCTCTGAGGAGGGAGTAGGAAACTCTCATCCTACCCACAGACATAGGCAGAGCCACTGTTACTGAGGGAGAGGTGGAAGCAAAACCCTTCTGTGCCCTGGTTTGTGCCCAGTATTCAGCACTGCTCCATAGCAGAGATCTCCTACTGTTGGGGGAGAGGCAAGATGCTCCAGAAGCCTTAACCCCAAGGTTCAGGCACACAGGGCTTGCCTCAGACTGATACAGAGCCAGGACAACAAAGAAATCCCAAACCCCTACTACAAGACATGCATAGAGAAGCAAGTAATAGAAGTCCCCCCTACTTGGGATATGGGCCAGAGCATAGAGAGAGATGTCCTCTGTGGTATAGGTATACAGGGACAGCTGAAAGCTGAGTGTAAAGCATTAATACTTAGAAATCCTCTTTGGTACTCAAGGGTCTACTCCAAGCATATGATAACAACAGCTATCTACTGAAGTCTGTGGTACACTAAACCCAAATCTAATTTAACTCCTGATTGACTGACTCAACCTTCACCCTCTACCACCCTCCCCCCTGCCCCACTAATGTCCTGAAAGAAGAATAGGTGTGGCCATTGACAAGCACGAATTATATTTACCTTAGTTTTTCTGTTCTTCTAGACATGTCCTGCATATATTAAAAATTACAAAGCACATAAAAATGTAAGAAAAAAAAAACATTGTCAAGAGATAAACCAATTAATAGAACCAGACTCAAAGATAATTCAGCTGTTGCAACTATCAGGGACTTTACTATAATTAACATGTTAAAGAGATCTAATGGAAAAGGTGGGCAATATGCATGAACAGATGAGAGATATCATCAGAGAGATAGAAGGTATAAAAGTGTCAAATGCAAACGCTGTACTTAAAAAATAGCGTCAGAGATACAGAATTCCTTTGATGGGTTCATGGGCAGATAAAACATAAGGAAAGAATTAGTGAACTTGAAGATATGTTAATGAAATTATTCAAATGGAAATATAAGTTAAAAAGGAGTGATTTAAATAGAACAGCACCTCCAAGAGCTGTGGGAAAATATCAAATGGTATAACACAGGTGTCATTTAAGTTCCTGAAGAAGAGAGAAGGAAAACAAGGCCAAAAATAGTTTGAAGAGCCAATGACCAAGAATTTCCCAAAATTAATGAAAGACAACAAGTCTTGGTTCCAAGAAGCCCAAAGAATCTCGAGCAGGATAACTGCTTCCTCACAAAACAAACAAACAAAACAAAAATCGCTAGACACATCCAGAGTCAAACTGCTGAAAAGCAAAGATAAAGAAGAAATCTTGAAGGTAGTGAGAAAAAAGAAGCATTACATGCAGAGGAATAATAAGAAGAATCACAGAAGACTTCTCAGAGACTACATAGAGCCTAAGACAAGCGATTTACATCTTTTAAATCTGTAAGAAAAAGACTTGTCAATCCAGAATTTTATGTCCAGTAAAAATACCTTTCAATAATGAAGATAAAAAAAGACCTTCAGACAAACAAAAGCTGAGAATTTATTGTCAAAAGGCCTGTGATACAAGAACTGTTAAAGGCAGTTCTTCAGGCAGAAAGATGGTATCAAATGGAAATTGGTACATACACACATAGAAAACAAAGCAAAATAAAGAAGACAATATTAAATATAGTTCTTCTTATTTTAATCACTTTTATTTGTTTTTTTTAAAGATTTTATTTATTTGAGAGAGACCATGAGTTGGGGGGGTGGAATAGCAGAGGGAGAGGACAAGCAGACTCCACTCTGAGTGTGGAGCCTGATGCAGGGATCAATCCCAGGACCCTGAAATCATGACCTGAGCCAAAATCAAGAGTTGGACGCTTAACCGACTGAGCCACCTAGGTGCCCCTGTTATTTTAATTAGTCTTAAATAGTATGCAGGGTATGAATAAAGTTTGGTAAAAAGAAAGCAGAGCACGATTCATTAAATATAGAAGGATATACAACCAAATTTTAACTTATTTTTTTTCTAAGTGGAAGGATTACAGATTATTTTATCCTTTATAAAGTTTATTTGCATTTGCTAAATTTTCTGCAATGAACTTTTATTACATTTTGTACTAAAAGTAGAATTTTATTTGTATGTTCTGTCTTACATATTTTTTAAAGATGATGTGTGGATCCCAAGAGCTGTGAGGTTAGAAAAATTTTATAAGGTAATTGTTGGAGGAAATAACTAGAAAATAAATTTTCTGTTACGAAAAGTTTTCTCCACTTTTCTGCCCTTCTGGGAAAAAAAGAGACAATGAAAAGGCAAAAAAGGGTTTCTTCTTTGATGGCATAAGCCACTGGTAATACATCTAACTTTTAAGAGCATAAATATTAAATAAAAACATTTTATAGGAATTATTGCTGCTCTCTCTACTGGATGAAGCCTTGGAACTGGAGCCACATGCATGACTGAAGGGCTCTTTATTCCAAGAAAATATTAGAAGATGAATCTCTATGTGGTCTAGAAAGACAGCCAGGAATTGATAATATCTCAGTATTATTGAAAATTTATACTTGTACCAAAATGTCTTTTATAAAATTTAATCTTGCTTTGACTTCTATATAATTATTTAATTTTTACTTTAAATTTAGCTAAGATTTATTAAATTTTACATTAAAATTTAGCTAAGATTTCTCTCAGCTTTGGTAGTAAAGTAGTATTTTGCTAGAGAAAGAACAATTTAGTGCAAACATCTGCTATTCTTTTTTGATGGTTAATTGAGGCCACAGGGAGTCAGAATAGTTAGAATTCAAACCCAGAATCCAGATACCATCATCTATGTGATAGTTATTGAAAAGATCAGAGATAATGAGTGAAAAGACACAAAGTAAGTATATAATAGGCAGCTAACAAACAGCAGCTATTATTGGCTACTGAAGTGTATTGAAGCTATATGAAGAGGCCTTCACTGCCATCAACAATGAAGCTAAGATAACATTTACAAAGAGCAGTTCCAGAATCCATTGACACCTGTTAATTAATATGTCTGACATGCTAGTCAGTGAAGTATTGAGATTCTAGACATTTGAGAAACTGTCTCCTCATCTTGCCAGGGGAATTTCACATAGAAATGAAATGGTCAATGTGGGGAAAGAAAAAGGACTGTTAATGCTGTTGATACACTTTTATGCACCCAGAGGGGGGTGGTGAGAGGGAGGAAGAGAGAGAGAGAGTCAAACTGGCAAAGGCTTACAAAGTTCTCATAGGAAAAGTACCTCTTACAGAGGCAAACAAATAACATTTTGACTTGGAAATTTTTAAAAAGTCAAAACGAGCTATTGAGTTATATCCAACACTGGTTTCTCCCTTGCCCGAATTTTTAACCACTAAAATAGGGAAATGCTGGTGTCGATGCTGCAAACTCAATATTGAATCATCTCTTTCTTGTATTCCAGAGTACAAGTCAGCTCTCTGGTTATGGCAATCAGTCGCTTTAGAAAGGCCAAATGTTTAAGAAGAGTAAAGGGTGTTCTACCTCTTCCACTAGCTTTTAACAAAAGAAATCTAATTAAACATAGTTCACA